>NC_056731.1:1941419542-1941719542 GCF_019279795.1 Protopterus annectens
ATGAAAATTATGGTATAAACACCAGAGGGACAACCAAAATATATAAAATTTGAAATTTTTAGATTATTTTTTTGGGTTTATTTTTTGTTGGAATTTTGTTATTTTTTTACGTTTTTTTGTATAAAATTTAATGAAAAATTGTTTAAAAACTTTTTCAAAATATGTTTCAAAATGTTTCAAGTTAATTTTTGATTTCTTAAAGTTTTAAATTGATGGCTTGATTTTGTTTTAATGAAAAGGGGTTTTAAACTGTTTTTTTTTTAACGTTCAAAAAATTTTTAATTTCGTTCTTTTTTTTACTTTTTTTGGCCGCCCCCCGGGGCTAACTTGGTTTGGGGGTTCATCCCCCGTGCAGGGGGGGTGCTTTTGCCCCCCCCAGGGGGAGCTCGCCCCTTTGATCGCCCTTCTCCACCCCCTTCTTCGATTTTCCGGTGCTTGGACGGTGGGTGACCGGGTGGCAGGCCCGACCCTTTGCAAAACCTCTCCCCCGTCTGAGTTTAAATCCGGGGGGTTTGGTGGTTTTGGCCCGGGTTGGGGGGCCCCCGGTTGAAGCCGTCGGGTCCGATCCCGCCTCAGATCCGAGGTGAGAGTCGGATCTCGGATCCGACAGAGCGGCTCCCCTCAGCTTTCACGGTGGTGGAGAGGGTACTGTTGAGTGCATCCAGGTCTCAGTCCCTAGCCGGCTCCCCCTGCACTCCCTCTCAGCTGGTCCTGGCTCCCCTCACCCGGCCTTCGGGGCAGCCTGCTTCAGCGCCTCTAGGTGTTCCATTGGAACAGGATATTGTTGGTGAGGACTCCTCGGACAGCCCCCCCCCCGAGGAGGTTCCTCACAAGTCGAAGTGCAAGAGGAGGCATGTGGACTCCCCTGAGTCCCTCACCGAAGATACGGACTTGGATGAAGGAGAAGGCTCCCCAAGGTCACCCCCCCCCCGAGGATGTCTCCTTTGGAGACATCATGGAAATGCTCAGAAACAGGGGGGGTGGTCTGCCCCAAGGCTTCCTCCGATGAGTCCGTATTCCTAGAGGCATTTGAGGCAGGGCCATCTACCTCTTGGGTGTCCCCTCCCCCCGACCCCTTGGTGGATCTTATAGCCACTAGGGCTTGGAGGGAGCCGGACACTGTAGAGCCTGTTCCCAAGCGCCTGGACAAAATCTTGAGTCTAAAAAGCAAAGGGAAGACCACTTGTTCAGCCTTCACCAACAATACAACACCAAAAATTCTTTTAGGAGCAGAAGTCGCTAAAAATACTCCTTCACAAGACCCTTGTCAGCAAAAGCAGATAAACCAGCACGTAAACGGTTAAGACTGGAACAAAACTTCTTTATTCACAAAGAAAGTAAATCCAAGCGCTTTCGCCTGAGAATCTCAGGCTTTTTCAAGGTAAATTAACTGTGTGGCCTTTCAGTATATATAACACTCTTAATAGGCCAAACTCATTAATTAAGTCATAAAGAATTAATCAATTGAAAACAGTTGTTGTTACCTTCAAATAAATCATGTTTAAAGTGCTATGGTACTTTTAAAACCAATAGACATTTGACATTAATAAAACCACATATTTAAAAAGTCTATGTATATTTTAAAATAAAGTTATACTCCTAGTGAGAGCACTTTACAAAGATAACAAAGAATTTTTTTATAGCAACATACTAAATAATGTTCATCTTTATAAAAGAATGCTGCCAAAAGCATGCTACTTTGTGCAAACAAATAATACAAATTATCTAAACAGATACAACCGTCATGAATCCATCTTCAAAAGAATTAATTTAAATGTAATGAATTGAGACCAAAACTTTGTAAGAATAAATGCACCAGGACCAAAACACTTTAAATATATAATATTAAATGTAAACAGAGAATTTTTTAAAATTACAATTTGTTCCTCCTCATTTTAAGTATGCTCCTTAAACTAACATGATTTATTTGAAGGTAACAACAACTGTTTTCAATTGATTAATTCTTTATGACTTAATTAAAGAAGTTTTGTTCCAGTCTTAAATGTTTACGTGCTGGTTTATCTGCTTTTGCTGACAAGGGTCTTGTGAAGGAGTATTTTTAGCGACTTCTGCTCCTAAAAGAATTTTTGGTGTTGTATTGTTGGTGAAGGCTGAGCCAGTGGTCTTCCCTTTCCTTTTTAGTTTTGGTGCTGTGTTTCTTTTTACAAAATCTTGAGTCCCCGACAGAGAACCCATTAGAGCAGAGATCCCTGTGGATGCCATGCTGGTGGCGGCAGCCACCAAGAGAGTTGGCTCAGGAGAGCCCCACGGCTCATCCGCCGAGCAAGAAGTCTTGCGCAATGGACCGCCTTGGGAAGCGGGTCTTTAGTTCAGCGACCTTCTCCATGAGGGCCCTGAACTATATGGCACACGTCATTCGGATGCAGCGGGATGTAATCAAAGAATACGCTGCTTCCCCCCCATGTCAGAAGGGGACAAGCAACTGTACTCCTCCCGAATGTCCACCCTACGTTCTATTTCCAACACCTCTATGCGGCTTTTGTCTCACGCCACTGAGGGAGCCGCTAGAGCAGGCGGAGTCGGGCTGGTCATGAGGAGGCAAGCTTGGCTCCGACATTGTGACTTCGGAACCCTTTAAGGCGTCATTTGCGAATGCCCCTTTTGATGGTTCTGCATTGTTTGGCAAAACTGTTCGCGACACCCTTGTCCAGAGCGAGAAAGACGGGAAGACGTTGTCTGCCGTTGGAGTCCGCTTCTCTGCTCCACAGAGGTCCTTTGCCAAGAACCAAAAGGGTCAGAAGAAGATGTGGTTCCGGAAATCGCATCAATCCCAGTCTGCTCCGGACAACCAGTCCTCTCGTGGTAGAGGAGGACAGGGAGGATGCCACCCTAGAGGCAGAGGGGGTCCCAGGAATTTTGGGTCCAGAGAACCCTTCTCTGAGAGGCCCATGCAGAACCCCTGAGGGGTTGCCCGGCTGCTCCACTCTGGAGGCAGTCGGGGGATGTTTTTTGAGGCACCTAGCAATGTGGGAGTCCATAACAACAGATCGCTGGGTGCTTCGTGTTATATCCAGAGGCTACCAAATTCCCTTTCTTGTAACCCCCAGAATCAGAAGCCTCCCCGATGTACGACCCAATCAGAGGGAGGCGGCTGCTGCAGAAATTCAGCAGCTCTTACAAAAGAGCCATCCAGCCCGTCCCCCTGATCAGCTCGGATCAGGGTTTTACTCCAGGTTCTTTCTGGTGCCAAAAAAGACGGGGGACGTGAGGCCCACCCTGGACCTCTCTCTCTTGAACCTGGCAGTACCAAAGGTAAAGTTCCAGATGGTCACACTGCAATCTATTCTCCCACTACTGCGGGATAACGACTGGATGTGCTCAATAGACCTCAAGGATGCATACTATCATATTCTGGTAGACAGACGCTCCAGGAGGTTTCTCCGCTTCCGGCTGGGAGCCAGCCATTTTCAGTTCAGGGCCCTTCCCTTCGGTCTCACCTCAGCCCCCAGGGTGTTCACCAAGGTCTTGGCAGTGATAGCGGCCCACCTGAGACTCCAGGGAATTCAGGTCTTTCCGTACTTAGACGACTGGCTCCTTACCACCCCAACAAGGCATCTTCTTTGCTCATGCAGGGATTATTTCCTCAATCTGGCTCCACTCTTAGGGTTGACCATCAACATGGCCAAATCCTCCCTGGCTCCTACACAGGTATTGGATTTCATAGGGGCGAGGTTGGACTCCAGACTGATGCTTGCTTTCTAGACTCCAGATCGGCTTCAGAACCTGAGGTTGCACGTGCAGGCTATCCTTCAACTTCAAGCTCCTCCAGCGGAACTGGTCCTGAGGGCTCTAGGGTCCATGGCGGCAGCAATTCCGCTGCTGCCATTGGCCCGGCTGAATATGAGGGTCATACAGTGGACCCTCCAGGTACAATGGTCCCTGTCTCTCAATCCCCTGTCTCATCCCATTCCCCTAAGCAGGGTTTGCAAAAGGTCACTCGTGTGGTGGCTCCAGTCCCCCAATCTCCACACTGGATGCCCCTTCTCGCTGCCTCCGCCAGTCGCCACAGTGACCACGGACACTTCTCGCCTGGGGTGGGGGGGCACTATTCGGGCAGAACGGTCCAAGGCACGTGGAACGACATAGAAACCTCATTGCATATCAGTGTCCTAGAGATGAGGGCGGTGCTTTTGACGTTGCAAGCACTTCACAACCCTCTTCCGGTGGGGACAATTTCGGTGCAGACGGACAACATGTCAGTCGTCTGGTACATCAACAAACAGGGGGGAACCAGGTCTTACCCTCTCTGCCGCGAGGCCATGAGAGTGTGGGAATGGGCGATATCCACCAACCGCTTTCTCATCGCAACGCACATTCCGGGATGGTCCAACATTTTAGCGGACAGGCTCAGTCATACTATCCTGACTCCTTACGAATGGTCTCTCAATCCTCTAGTTGCAGAGCAAGTATTTGCCTGATGGGGGCGACCTTTTCGCCTCTCCCTCAAATACCAAATGCAACGATTACTTCACTCTGATCCCTCCTCCGGGGGAGTCCCGGAGAGACTCTCTAGTTCATGCTTGGCCTCCCGGTCTGCTTTATGCTTACCCTCCTCTGCCCCTGATGTTGAAACTATTGCAGAAAGCCAGTCAGTTGGGGAGCAAGATGATCCGCATTGCCCCATTCTGGCCTCGTCAGATGTGGTTCCCTTACCTATGGTCTCACCTGATTCATCCGCCCTGGATTCTGGATCCCCTCCCGGATCTCATTTCACACCCCCTAGGTCTTCCAATTCCGAACCTGGCCAACCTCAAGCTGACGGCTTGGTTGCTCCAGTTCCTCTCCTGATAAGGACTCCCAGAATCTCATCACCAGTCAAAGCCATTCTTGTAGCAGCTCACAAGCCTTCCACCAGAAGGGTCTATCGGAGTAAATGGAAATGTTTTTCCATTTGGGCAGAGCACCGTCATTTAGATCCCTTTACGGCGCCGGTAGTGTCGGTTCTAGATTTTCTAACTTCTCTCTTTCACCAGGGGGCTAGTTCCTCCACTGTCAAGGTACAACTTGCAGCAATTTCACACTATCATGTAGGGCAGGAGTCAGGCCCGCTTATTACTTCCAAACTGTGTAAGACCTTCCTTAAGGGTACCTTCCTCCTCAGGCCCCCGGTCAAAGAGGTGGTACATCCATGGGATTTATCCCTAGTTTTGCAGGCCTTGATTAGCCCCCCTTTTGAGCCGGCGGCCACTGTTGATCTTAAATACCTCTCTTGGAAAACGGCCTTTTTGGTGGCCATAACTTCAGCCAAGAGGGTCTCGGAACTCCAGGCTGTCTGTGTCAAACCACCGTATTTGGTTTTCCACCCAGACAGAGTTTACCTCAGGATCAATCCGTCTTTTCTACCTAAAGTATCTTCGGAAGCTAACATTAATCAAGCTATTAATCTCCCAGTATTCTTCCCCAACTATCAAAACAAAGGAGAGTATAAGCTGCACTCTTTAGACGTGCACAGACAACTATGTTTTTATATTCATCAAACTACTGGTCATAGGCAATCCGATCAGTTATTTGTCTCCTTTGCCAAAACCAATTTCGGCAAGTCATTTTCTAAAGTTACCCTCTCTAGATGGATATCTAGTTGTATTCTCTTAGCATATCAGAGCTCGGGAAGGCCTGCACCTCAGGGAATCCGTGCTCATTCTACTAGGGCAGTTGCTACTTCGGCTGCCTTCAAGGTTAGGGTTTCCCTGGATGACATTTGTTCCACAGCCACTTAGGCTTCATCTCATACCTTTATCAGCCACTACAAAGTAGATATCGTCTCCCGAGGTAGGGCGTCTTTTGGCTCTGCAGTGCTCCGGAATATTCTTCCATGAAGGCCACCCAAGATTCAGGTAGCTGGGGACTCTGTCCCAAAGGTTGCTGACAAATGAAGTTCCTACTTCAGATTAAGAAGTTATGTACTCACCATAACGTTCCATCTGAGTAGGTATCTTCATTTGTCTGCAACCACCCCCCCCTCCTTCCCCCTGACCAAAATGATCCTGCTTGTGGTTCTTTAGATTAGTTCCCTCTGGGACACAGTATTAGCTGTGGTATGGGGCAAACTTGATCTGAGGTCAGTCAGGGTTGGTAGGGGATTCTGGGTAAAGGGAGGAGCTAGGAGCTCGGATCTATGCTGTGATAGAAGTTGCCGGCTCGGATCCGTATCCCAAAGGTTGCAGACAAATGAAGATACCTACTCAGATGGAACGTTATGGTGAGTACATAACTTCTTATTCTTGAGCCTCATCTACCTCTAACCGTGACATGCTTAAGTCTTCCATAAATATTTCCATTTGTGCTTTTTCTTAATTTCCACATTATTCTGCTCTATAGAAATTTTTATAAAATTTTCTAAATATTTGTAATACTTCTACAGGATCCCCTGGTCATTTTCTTTGCTGTAGGTCCCCTAAGTTTGGCAACAACCCTTTCTACTTTCTGTTGCCTAAGTCATTGTGCAAAAAGTTTTTGTGCTCTGGAGTTACTATAAAAAAACAGTTGCTTAACAGCATTCTCTATAAAACTCATATATATTATCCATATTTTCCCTTATTTTCTTTTTAGCACTCTGCATTTGCACCTCTTCTTTTTCTGTGACACCCCCCGCCTTATTCTGCAACACTTTAACCTTTTTCAATCCCTATAAATAATTAAGGTTGCTTTTGAAACATATCTCTTTTTCTTTTATTTCTGCCCTATTTTTAAACTCCAGTTTGGTTTTATCCCACTCACTAGCTGTAACTTCTGTTTAAATTTCTATTTTCCGTAATAACTGCTGGATACTTTACACTACCCATTCCTTAAATTTCTCTCTTTTTAACAGGTAGGTGGGGAAGCACCAGTGTCTTACCCTACATTTTTATATTAGTTGATCTATTGTTGTTAATCTTCTTCCCATTCATCAATGATAGGTTATCGGTTCCGTCCTCGGATCAGAGTCGGCCTTGTAGCAAGCTCGCGTTAGCCAAAAAACTCTCGAGCTAAGTCTCTACCCAGAATGCCCCTCTCCCTGTCACCCCAGATCTCGTTTGCCACGTAGCAGTAAAGCTGCATTTCAGAAGAGCTCTCAGCTAAGTACATTATATTTAAAATATAGTGCTATAATCTATGGGTTTTCGATATTTTCTCTCTTTCCTTCGATAATTAGTTACTCTACCCACTTATTTTTCCTGTCAGTATCTTCTAAAGTACCATTGTTGGTACGGCCCCTTTTCCCTGAGTTGTTTCCCTCTTCTTCCATTTACTTTTAACTCTTAACAATAATAAGACTGGATTCCAAGGGATACTTGGATGTTTTTCTTTGCTGGGCTTGTTCTTTTTCTTGTAATATTTTCCTGTCAGGATGTAAAAAAAAAAAGGGGGGAAAGAAGAAGAAGGGAATGTCAGGATTTAAACTGTATTTTTATGTAAATGTAAATTACCTAATTATGACTTCTTTATGATTATGTGTACTGTTGGGGTGTGTCACATCTCTCTATACATCCTCCGGTGCGACATCTGTCTGTGTTTTTTTTTTTCAACCAGCGCCCTTTTCATGTGTATGAAATAAATCCTGTAATAGTACTAAGGTCTTTCTTTTTCAGCAGCCTTTTTTCTATTACAGAGGTCTCAGCCCCTCCTATTAAAAGTGAAAAGGTTCCACTCAGACTCTTTCCACCATTGGGTGATAAGGACAAACCGTTTTGGTTCCAGTATATGTACTTCAGCTCCGAGTCTCGCGACACCGAGCGTATTGAAACCTTTGGAACCATTGACAGCTTCAGCACAGATATAGCCCTTGGAACCGATCATCCAACATACTACCAGCTTGGTTCCAGTAGCTGCCTTGGCTCTGAGCTTTTCCTCAGCACCGAGCATGTTGAAACCTTCAGAACCATTGCAGGCTTTGGCACAGATACAAGACTTGGGACCAATCATCCAACTCACTATCACTTTGGTTCCAGTAGCTAGCTCGGCTCTGAGCCTCTCCCTCTGCACCAAGCATGTTGATACCTTTGGAACGATCATTCAGGTCACTATCACTTTGGTTCCAGTAACTACCTCAGCTCTGAGCCTCTCCCTCAGCACCGAGCATGTTGAGATCTTTGGAATCATTGCCAGCTAGGACACAGATACACCCTTTGGAACCGATCATTCAGCTCACTAACATTTGGTTCCAGCAGCCATCTCGGCTCTGAGTCTCCCCTCGGCATCGAGCATGTTAAAATCTTTGGAACCATTGCCATCTAGGCAAACATACACCCTTTGGAACCGATCATTCGTCTCACTAACATTTGGTTCCAGTAGCCACCTTGGCTCCGAGTCTCCCCTCAGCACCAAGCATGTTGAAACCTTTGGAACTATTGCCAGTTTCGGCTCTCCCCCGGCACCCTGCCAACTTTGGCACAGATACAGCCTTTGAAACCGATCATCAAGCTCCATCCAATTTTGATTCCAATACCCTCCATGGCTATGAGTCTGTCTCTCGTCTCCGAGCATGTTGAAACCTTTGGCGTCATTGCCAACTCTGGCACCGGCACAACCTTTGGACCTGATTATTGATTCTTTTACCACTTAGTTTCCAGTAGTTACCCCAGCTCCATGTCCCCACGGCACTGAGCATTGTTTTTCATTAACACCAGTGTTAAAGCTAGAAACTTCGGTGCCATCAGTCTTGACACCACGGACCCGATATCCTTCTTCTATAGATCCATCCCTAGGTCATGTATACAGGACATGAGACACCACGATTTCCCTTCCACAACATGTGGTGCACCCTGTGGACCAGCTTTTAGCAGCCAGGAAGTTATCCAATCCTTCCAAGATCCATTCGGATCTGAAGTCTCCTGCTATGACACACTTTTGGCATCCATTACCTCGGCACCGATGCACCTCGGACCACTGTCCTTGCGGAGTCAACCCCTCCTCATTCTGGGGATTAGAGGACGGGCACTTCGAGCTGAAACACAGAACCTTTCTCCTCCTTTCTGCCCTCTGCATGGGGAGTCCTTGGTGGACGACACAGATTATGTTCTTGGGGGGGTCCCCCTCAGTCACCTTCTTCAGAGATGTCCTTGAAACCTGGAAGCAGCGGGTGGTTAGAAACCCAGAAACCCTTCGTCTGATGGGCCCGTTTTTCTACAGGCTTTTCATGCCAGCTCATCGTGGCTGAGCACATGAAAGAGCCCTCACACCTTTGACACTTTTCTCCGTAGACTGGACAGATAATTTTCCCCTGTGGACAGTCAGCATTGGCCCTAAGGGTTACCAGTTGGCAATATGGTGCTGACAGTGGCCACTAAGAAGGATGTGGCTGAAGGAAAATCCCACTGTTCATCCACCCAACGGAAGGTCCTGGGTGGTAGCCAGACTGGGAAGTGGGCTTTCCTTCACAGATGTTTACTATACGATCAGTGAACTATTTGGCAGTTGTCACTAGGCTCCAGAGGGACCTAATAACGGAGCTATCTGGATCACTTGCGGGACTGTTGTCTGACGAGGTCAGAGACAAGTGGACTTCGCGGTTCGCAACCCTGGATAAATATCCAACCCGCTCATGAGGTTGAACCCACATTCAACCAAAGGAGTGGCTGGGGCAGCGGATTCGGGCTTTGTCATGACCCATCATGCCTGTGTGTACATTTGTGACTTTGCAGACTCCTTCACTTCTTCTTTGAATACCTCCATTAAAGCATCATCCCTTTTCGGTTCCTAAACAAAGGACATAGGTGCTAACTAGACTGAACACAATGTCTGCTATAGGCGTACATCCCTTAAGAATCACAGGAGTGGAAAATCGGGACACAAAATCGTAGTCCTTTCATGCCCCTCATGACGATGATACCCCCAAGGACAAAGATGGTAACATTTATGGAAGATACCATTACTCAGGCAGAAGGGTTCGCCATAATCAGGCTTGAGGGACCCCTCTCCAGACAACCTTATCAGTGTTCCTGAGGAGCATTCCAATCCTTTTCCTCTGGAAGTGATCATGTCGTTTTTCTCTCTGCACCAAGCGGCCTGGCTCTCTTTTACCAACGTTGGCTGCAGACTATCATCACCAGAACTTACTTCATTGTCAATTTTTCATCTTAAAAAATAAATAAATAAATCAATGAATAAAAAATAATATAATAAATAAATATATATATATATATATATATATATATATATATATATATATATATATATATATATATACACACACACACACACACACACACACACACACACACACACACACACATACACACACACACACACACACACAGAAAGGGTTATCCAGTCTGTTCCATCAGACCAGCGCAGATCTGGATTCTAATCAAAATTCTTTTTGGTACCTAAAAAGACATAGGACTGGAGACCTATTCTGGGTCTCAGCAGTTCAAACAGCTTGTCAACCAAACTGAAATTCTGAATGGCCACAGTTCAGCCCATCCTCCCCTTTTTTGGGACGAGACAGTTGGATGTGTTTAATACATCTTCTGGATATGTATTACCATATCAAGATGGATAAATGCCCCAGAAGTCTACTCCGCTTCCTTCTAGGGGCTAGTCACTATCTTTCATGCCCTGCTGTTCCGGCCTCGCTAGAACCCCAGAGTGCTCACGGAATACATTGCTGTGATCACAAATCACTTGAATCTGCAAGGACTCTGGGTGTTTTCATATTCGGACAACTGGTTCCTCACCCCCCCAGCCTCCCGGTAACTGCATTGCTTCATACTCTCTAGCGTGACTGTTTGGAATTGTAATACATTGGGATGAGTCAAAGCACACTCCTACGCAACAGATAGTCGTTGGTGCTGTTTTCAACACCCAGTCTTGTCTAGCATCACTGCCAGATCTCAGGCTACAGTGTCTCACACTCCATCTCCGGCTGATACTCTCACAAAAGACAGTCTCAGCCAGGGAAGTACTTCATACCCTTGTTTCAGTGGCAGCTTTGATCCCTTTCATGCTTCTAGTGGAGCTACGTATGCGGATCCTGTCATGGCTCCTTCTTTGCAATGCTTCCTCACCTGTCACTCTCTATTATCAGATTCCAATATCCATTTCTTGCAAACACGACTTCTTTGGTGGATGATGCCAAATGCAGCTCTTTAGAGTCACCCATTGTAACCTCTTCAGTCCGCAACCATGGTGACCGGAGATGCTTCCCTGATCGGGTGGGGAGCGGTTCTCAGGAAAAGACAGTCTAAGGCACATGGTATTCCTCAGAAGTGTTCTGGATCAAAGAGCAGTGCTGTTAGCATTGCAGACCTTACATCTGCTCTCTCCTCTGGGACTTTTTGAAATTCAGTCAGACAATATGTCAGTGGTATAGTATTTCCACAAGCAATGTGTAACCTTTTTCTACCATATGAGGCAAAACCAATGAGCTTTTTGGTTATCGTCGATAGCTTCCAACCGTTTCTGATATTGCACATCCCAGGGAGCTCCAGCGCAATTACGGACATCTGAGCAGAAGTTTTATGCAGCCTCATTAATGGTCCCTCAACCCTGAGGCGGCAACTGAAATATTCAGCCACCAGGGCCAACCTTGCTGTGATCTCTTTGGCTCTCTTGGCTCTCTAACAATGAGCATAACATCGGTTGAAATGCAAAATAATTCTCAGACCTCCCTTCTGGCCACGACAAGTGTGGTCCTTCTTTTCTTCGGCTCAGCCTGGTATATCCGCCTTGGACACTGGCTCCCCTTCCAGATTTGATAGCTCATCCCCTCTTATGCCTTCCATTTATGCAAAGCCTTCCTTAAAGGAATTTCCTCATATCAGGCCATCTTCCAGATAACTCTAAGAGCCTTGGACCCTTACTCTAGTCCTTCACTCCTTGACACAAAAAACGTTTGAACCAGCCGCGTAACGTGGCATAAATTTTTAATTTTGGAAATGGTTATTTTTGATAGCCTTCATGTCTGCCAGAAGAATCTCAGACTTGCAGACCTTGTGTATAAAGCACTCTACCTGGTTTTCATAAAGGCAGAGTATCATAATGGACACATCCATCCTTTCTCCTCTAAGTTAGTTCTGATTCTTTCTGGGAACCAGATTCGCCTTCACTCCTTAGATGTACACAGGTAACCGATTTTTACCTAGACGGCACTAAATCTATACACAAGTCAGACCAACTTTTCGCTTCTTTTTCTGGCCCAAGGAAGGGATTTGCTGTGTCAAGGTCACCTTATCAAAATGGCTCAGAGACTGTATTTCCTCTCTTACTCATATACGAACGAGCCTGGACCTCATAATATCAAAGCATATTCAACTAGAGCTATAGCAACCTCTGTAGCTTTCCACTCCAGAGCCTCTATGGACAACATCTACGCAGCAGCCATTTGGGCTAAACCACACACCACACCCCTTCATCAAACATTATAAGTTGGATATGGTCTCCAGGGGAAGAGCTGCCTTCGGTTCAATGGTGCTCAGGAATATTCTTCCATAAGGGCCACCCAGGTTCCTCAAGGTAGCTTGGGATTCTGACCCATCAGAGATGAATGGCAAGAAGATTAGCAACATTAGATAAAGAAGTTATGTCTTACCATAACGTTCCATCTATGTTGTTGATCTTCTTCTGTTCATCACTTCCCACCCTCCACCCCCCTCCAAAGGCTCCTGGGGGATGCTTTGAGTTTATGTGGTACCTTAGGTTATTTGCTCAGAAGTGGCCTGCGCTTTACTTACTTTTCTCTAGCAAACTCGATCTGAGGTAACAGGGAGAGGGGCATTCTGGGTAGAGACTTAGCCCGAGAGGCTTGTGGCTAACATAAGTTTGCTACAAGGCCGACTCGGTTCCGAGGACGGAACTGATAACCCATCAGTGATGAATGGAAGAAGATCAACAACATAGATGGAACATTATGGTAAAACATAACTTCTTTTTACTGGCACATGATCTGAAATAGTTATTGGATATATGTCAAAGCCTTCAATTAACTCATTGCACATGTTCCTGTAAATATAATTTCTTCTAGTCTAGCCCAGTTATTGTACCTCTAGGAATAATATGTAAATTATCTCTGAGTTTCTAGTACTGAATTCATGTCTTCCATACTAAACATTTTCATAAACTTCTTCAGAAATCTACCCTCTTTTTGTTATATTTCTCTTCTAGTCCTCCAGATACAGCCTCACTGTTGCAAATCAAGATTCAGTCCAAACCTATAAATAATATTCCCTGATGAAAGCAGATTATTTCTCCCCAAATTTTCTTAAGCTCCATAATAGCAGTTATAGGTGGAATATAAATACATACCAGTGTAATCCTTCTCCCTTGCCAGTAGCCCTTACTACCATAAATCTACCATTACTATCTTTATCTTTCTTTTCTATTACTATTGCAGCTCTTCTAGCATTTAGTATAATTACTCCCCTTTTCCTTCATCCCTGGTACTCTGCTGAATATCCCCCCTGAAATCCTTTCTTTTTATAAATTCACATGCTCATTTCTCCCCAGGATTTCTGTTTTCACGCTACAATTCTTAATATAATTCAGTATTCTTTCCTTTTTGTCTATACCTGTGAGGCCATTCACATTCCAAAATAATATGCTTAGTGTAGCCATTGTGATTTTATACAGTTGTTTTTTGTCATCTCCATTTGAACCTATGTCACATTTTACAAGACTTTTCTTTTTAATGAAAGCTTTCAAACAGTAAACAAAATACCCCAGAACACCCCCATAAACTATTAACTTAAAGAAAATGCACAAAACAATGTATACCTTCAAATAATTTAGTTTAATCCTCCTGATAGGAACAGTTGTCCCAAATGAAAATCTGCACATACAAAAACACCTTATTTAAAATTAAGGTTATCCATGCTAAGACATGTTACAGCCTGTGCTTCCACTTAAACTAATTGCTGTCTGTTCTTGAGTTATCTAGTCTCTCTTTCAGATTCATAGATTAATAGACTGTTTCTAGGCTAATGACTGGGGGGTGGGGGTGGGATTTCTAAGTCTAGCCAAGTTTTCTCAAAAGAATAATGATGTCCTGCATACAAATAGGACATTGAGGGCCAGGTATTCATAAGCTACATCTGTCCATAAGGGACATGGGTGCCAGGCCCTGTGTAAATTTCCTATTCCTCATCCTTAACCGTCTAACCTACTTAAACTGGGTAATAGACAAACTCAGCTTCACATGGATGGGAAGTCTGTTCCATTGGAGGAGGATTCTTTGGGGCATATAGCTGTCTCTCTAGCATGTTCTGTTTAAGTCACATACAAAATTCAGGTCCCTAGACCTTGTATTTCTGGTACACCTTGACTTACAAATATGTAGGAGATTTATAAGTGTGGGGTTTCCAGATGCCTTGTAAGCCAGGCATAGAGCATCCCCTCAACAATCTATAGGAGACTACTGAGTAGACAGAAAGAGCTTTAAGGTGCTCTGCATAAGGCAGGTTTGTTGCTGCATATGTCTGGTCAGAAGCATACAAAAGGGAGCATTGTACTCTATAATTGGTCTGATAAGGGCGTAGTACAGTGGGATAATGACCTCTGTTGACCTAGATGCCCTGCTGTTGCAAAAAATAAAAAAAAATTCTCACTACTGTTGCCACATGGTGGTCGAATGTAAGGTTAATGTCTGCGTGTGTACCCAGATCCCTGACCACTGGGTTGACTCTTAGGGGTGTATTATCAACATGGTAATTAGCCGGGATGATTTATTTCCAAAGGGTACAATTATGCATTTCTTAGCACTGATTGTAAAACAGTGCCTCTGGCACCATTTATTAGTCAGAGATAGCCTTCTTAAAGAATGCTAGTCTCTGCAGGGGAGTTGATGATAACCCCCAGCTTGCAATCACCTGCAAACTTAGTCATACATAAACCTTCAGCATTTGCTTCCATTTCAGAGAAATAGATGCCAAAATGGATCAGGCCCAGTACCAAGCCCTGGGAACTCTGCTAATGACTGGCCTCTTTGTGGAGGTGGCCTCACCTGTTTTGACCTCTCTGTGTCCTATCCGTGATCCAGAGGATGATAAAAGGGTTTATACCTAAATTAGTGAGCTTCTCTATAATGCTTGAGTGGGGTGTTGTATCCAAAGCCTTGACCGGGTCAAGGTAATCTGTGTGCACAGTCTTACCTTCATTCACTGCTTTGATAACACTCAGAAAAGTCCACCAGATTTAATAGGCATGACATTCCTTTAACAAAGCCGAACTGTGCTGGGTCCAGCATTTGCAGGTTACCTATGTTCTCATTTATCATGTCCATGATGATTCTTTCCTTGGTTTACATATGAGGCTGGTAAGATTTATGGACCTGTAGTTACCCAGATCAGTGGTGTTGGACCTCCTTTGTGCAGGTGTATAACTGTAGCAATCTTCCATTCCTTGGGCACAGCACCTGACTGAAGGCTGCAGTTGAAAAGTGATTCAAATGGACCAGAGAGGTCATGTTTTGTGCTATTTATTAAACATCCCAGGATGTTAAAGGGGCCCATCAGTGCAGTATTTTTGGCCTTGGAAAGTGCATTAATGATCTGTTCTGTAGTAATGGTTGGGGGAATTGTGTTATGTGATATTTCCTTTGGAGTGTGTGTGTGTGTGTGTGTGGGGGGGTGAGGCAGAAATTTGAGCTGAACCTGTCAGCCAAAAGATTGGCAATGGCCTCTGGTTCAGTGTGGATGATGCCATTTACAGTAAATTCTGAGCATTATTGTGTATTCCCTCTGAGGTTACTGACTTAGCTCTAGAAGGCTTTTTGGTTGTCCTTTTCCCGAGAAGCTATTTTTTCTGCAAATGTAGCTTTTGAAGTATTACTTAACCCTCTTAGCTGCCTGTTTAGATTGGTCAGGTTTTTTAAATTTGTATGGCTTTGTTCTGTCAACACTTGGCCAAGATTTTTTTTTTCTTTTGTTGTATAACCAGTTGCTATTGTGATTCCACTAGGGTGGCTTGTCTTTTGAATTTGTCTTATTCTTAATACAAGTGGGCACAGCTCACTCTATACAGCTATCCATATGGCTGTTCAGGGATTTTGTAAATAGCTCAGTGTATTCTATGGTGTTTACAGAGTTTGGAGGTGTTTGGAATTTAGCCAACATGTTACTTAGTAGAGAGATGTTAGCCTTGGAATAGTTCCTAAAGATTTTTGGTTTCACTGGATCCCCGGATTTAATTTTTATTTGAAGACAAATGTAAAATAAAAATAAAAAATAAATATTAAAAAGTAATACTGCTTTATGATCAGATCTGACAAGAGAAGACATTATATTGGGTGAAGAACATTGGTCCACCTATGTTCATGAGTACAAGTGCAAAGATGTTTGTACCTCTGGTAGGAGAATGGAATAACTGTTGCAGGATGTTAGTATTAACAAGGTTTAGGAATCACTGGGCTTGTACATTAGAAATTATGCAGGATTCCCATTCTATAGACGGGTAATTGAGATCCCCCATGAATATCGTATTAGGTTGAATGGTGAGGGTCTCTTATACATTAAGATAGGTTGTATGGGTTTTCTCGGACATGGAGGGGGACCTATATGTTGCAAGGATGTGGTATGACACACTGTTTATGGTGTGTTGCACATGTATGATGTCCAGTGGGTCATACACTTCAACTAGTCCGGATGTGAGATTAGTCTTAGTATAGACTGACACTCGTCAACCTTTTGTTCCCTCCTGTGCAGTAGCTGGTCTAAATGTGTGAAAAGTATTATAACCTTGCATTGCTTGGGTATTCTCAACAACTTTAAACCATGTCTGCATTACTACAGTGGTGTCTGCACTCTCCAGGGAGAGGAAGGCTTGTGGGAAGTGGTGTTTCTTGTTAAGACTTCTAGCATTGAGCAGTACCACCTTCAGATATTCCTTCATAGGTGTAGTTACGTCAGTAGGTTTATCAGTTTGGCATTGCCTAAAAAAGGCACTATGGGGGTGGAAAGTGTCTTTATCAATATCTAAAAGCCTGAAGGGGATAAGTGCAGATCATCTCTGGCAAAGCAGCGTGGTCTGTTAACCATGTCCTCCCAGGCCATCAGATATTGTACTCCCCTGGATTAACACCAGAAGTTTAGCCAATTGTTAAAATTAATCATTGTCTGTTGGTAGTGTGGCATCGCCCGAGGAATTACAGGTCCATAAGCCTGACCAGCCACATCTGTAAGGCCATGGAATGTATTATTTGGACCTCATAAACAAAGACATAGGTGACCTCCAAACTCTGGAGTCTACCCAATTCAGCTTCATAAATGGCAGATCCTGCCTGTCAAATCTGGTGTATTTCTTTGAAAGTGTGACCAGACCCGTTGATGAGGGCAAATCTATGCATACAGCATACCTCGACTTGCCAAAGGCTTTCAACACAATCCCACATTCAGGCATTACCATTAAACTTAGCAAACTGAATGTAAGCCCTGTTTTTATAAGATGGGTCACCAACTGGCTGACAAACTGGGCACACACTATCAAAGTGGGTGACTCCACATCAACCAGCAGACCTGTTACCAGCGAGGTGCCATGAAGTCAGTGCATCCCCTACTGTTTGGTATATACTTCTCAGAAGTTTAGATCAAAACTAAAGGGTTGTAGCTGACCAGGTTTGCAGCGGACCGCAAACTAGGTACAATCATTGAATCCCCAAATGATGGCAATATACTCCAGGAGGGTCTCACATAGACCAATGACTGGTGTATTATTCACGGTCTCAAACTAAATGCAGAGAAATGTATCATCATTCACGTCAGCACAAACAATGTCCTTTCACACTATCAAATTAACAACAATACCCTAACTACCCATGAAGTGGTAAGAGACCTGGGATCACAGGTTGACCACGACCTTAACTTTGACCACCATGTGTCTACCATTGTAAGGAAAGCTTTCTACATACCTCACTTGATTAGTAAAGGCATCAGCTCAAGTGCAGAAGAAGTTATGAAGAAGTTATAACCTCCCCATACCCAGCACTTATCTGATCCATAATAAAGTATAATGCTCCATTTGGTATGTACCGTACTAAGCACCTGCAGCAATTAGAGACCTCAGAGGTTTCTAACAAAGAAGATCAAGGTCCTCCAGCATGTGCCTTACACGGACCAACAAAAGTCCCTGTCACTATACTCTGTGTCATATAGACTGCTTAGGGGAGACTTATGTCTGGTCTAGAGAGCAACCCAAGACCCAAACCTAATGAACTTACTGCATATCCGTAAATCAAATGGGTCTAGGGCTACCCATTCCAGGGACTTAAATATGGCCTGCAACTTAAATAGGACATGCTGAAGGGATAGCTTTATCTCCCAGCGACTACCACATCTTTGGAACAGGCTACCAATTCATGTGAAACAGAGCACCTCTAGGACAATGCTCAAGAAGAACCTGGAAGAGTGGATGGGGCACCATAAATTCCTACTGGGGATTGCGCCCACAACCCTCCTGGACATGGGCAGTCATCACTAAATGCAATCTTGGATATTGACTAGTACTTCTGTGGTATAACATTGGGTTGAAATGGCTAGGCTTAAAATGACTTCTGGGTCAGTAGCCTAGTAGTCTCCTATGATCCTATGATCATCCTTGGTGAAGATAGTATGCTGCTGAGTGCTAGGAGCATACCTGCCTGAGACACATAATCAGCACACTGGATTATGTCTCACTTCATATGGTCAAGGGAGGTACGTCTCAGGTCATTAACATCCACATGGACTATGATGGAGTCATACTGGTACCTGTGGTTCAGTGACCAGAGTACCTGCATGACTTGATGGATCCTAGCCCCGGCAAGGCAGCCAACTGTGACTCTCTCCTTACTCAGTCTGCTGAAGGGGGACATTGGTGTGTGTTACTATGGAATTATCAATGACCGGGAAATTTGGCTGTGTGCTGGTTTGTCATAAGGGATTAGCACTGGAGGTACTGGATACAGTGTTACTATGTGTAGCTGCATGTGGTGTTTTAACAGAGTGTTTGTGTGATGGCTGAGGACCCTTTCTTTCACTGCACTGTGCAGGAGGTCTTGGTGTTTTCTGAAGGTTACTTGTATGCGCCTCAGCATAAGTAGTTTTATGTGTAGGGTCTTTATGCTGTGTAGTAGGTGTGGTGCAGGTATCACTGGCAACCTCTACAGGATTAGTTTTGGTTGTATAAAAAAGTTTTGCCTCCAGCATTAAAGTGTATTTACACCTCTCATTAAAGTGTATTTACACCTCTCACATACACTATGCTTTATTAAGAAATATGTGGGTTGTCAGTGTTCATGAGGCAATTGCTTTAATGTCTCAGAATATCATCTCAACCTGACTGACCACCAAGAGAGTCAGGAAATGCATATATATGGCTACTAATCTACTAGGTATGAGTGAGGAAATGTTAAATATTGAACAAGACAATAAGACAAGAAATTTGATGAGCAGCATTCAGCTATGAGCAAACTAGATGCTTTAGTAGTTAAAAAATTGCCTAGACAGTAATTCCACAGGAGTGCAGACCACAGACCAAAACAAATACACTTAGAATAATAGGCACAATAAGCCTTAACCAGCATTTCCCAGCACAGGAGGGCAAAGGCTACCCACTCCTCCCACAAGAGTGTAGACCACACAACTTCCTAATGTAAAATAACTGATGTTAAGTTGTCAATCTCGCCTTCATTCTTGCTGGATGGGTTCGGAGCCGATCCTCGGCTCCGACTCGGCACTTGCTTTAGCTCGAGAACTCCTTTTACCAGCTCGAGGCAACCCTATATCCCATGATGCAAGGCGGAACTACCTCAGATCTCGTTTGCCGCTTAGCGAAAGAGGTCTCCTTTGCCAGCTGAGGTAAGTTTTTTCTTGGTAAAATAAGAAAAAGTGTAGTTAGGGGTTTATTTTTTCCCTTTAGTGTTAGTTTAGTCTGTACTTAGTTACAGCCCACCCTATTCCCTTCCTTTTAAACTTTTTATAAAAATTTCAGTTTAAAGTTTTTAGTCAGGCCTAGTTCCCCAAGCTATTCCCTTCCTGTGTGTCTATGTAAGGGATTAATTGGTGTGTTTGTTGGGACTGTTTGTGTTTCTCCCTTCTAGGATGTCAAAAGAAGGCAAGGTCTCAGGCTTCAAGAAGTGTGACCAGTGCTGTCAGAAAATGTCTCTGACAGACGGTCACACTTCTTGTGTTTATTGCCTGGGGCCTTTGCACCTGCAGGACTCCTGTGCGTTGTGTCATGCTTTTAGCCAGAGAGTCCTGCAGGAAAGGAGGAACAAATTAATCCTCCGAGGTTTACTTAAACCTGAAGGTTCTCCTCCTAAGTCAGGGTCAGGAAAACCTCTTAAGCCACCGAAGGTTCAGGCTACTGTGTCCAAGCCTCCTCCGGTGGCTCCGGCTCCGTCGGAGCCGATATCGGCTCCGGCTGGAGTCGATACTTCTTCTGTTCGAGTAGTGGGTTCGGTGCCGGCCGGCCCCGATCCCCTGACTACTGTGGCCTTGGCGGCCCCGGCGGGAGCCGACGCTGTATCCAGCATCGGAGCCGAGAAATCCTCGGCTCCATCTGGAGTTCTAGGGACTTCGGCTCCGATGGCTTCGACCCGTAAGAGATCTCGGTCCCGCTCTATTATGAGTATCCATTCGCTCCGGGATCTCCTCTTTTGTCGGAGCGGAGCCATCGGAGCCGATCTTCGAGATCTTCCAGGCTGTCTGACCACGATTTGGAGAGGGTGGTAAGCAGGCTGTTGAAGTCTCAGGCACTGGCCCAAATGCTCCATAGCCCGTCTCAACAGACTTCAGCTATAGCCCCGATTCTTGAGATTCCTCCTCCGACTCCACACCAGAGTTCGGAGCCGGAGCTTCTTGGGACAGCGACTGTTTCGATGCCGGAGCCGATACATCCTTCGGCTCCGTCGTCTTCGGCTCCGATCTCCTCCTTGAGACCTTCCTTGGAGGGATCCGGTCGTCGGGTTTCCACTGTCGGCTCCGAGGGGGCTAGTGGCATCGGACCCTTGTCCGACCCCGCTCTCCCTCTCGGGGCTTCGGCTTTGGTAAGCTCGGCGCCGACATCGGCCTCGGAGCCTTCTCTCTCCTTGGAGCCGACCATTCCTGTCTCTTCGGAGCGGGTGTGTTCCGGTCTCCCGGGGAGAGGAGCCTTTGAGGTGATGAGGAGTGTCCTGGCCTCTGAGCCTGGTCAACGGTCTATCCCTCTAGCTCCTCCCTCATCAGTGCCTGCAGATGCCTCTTGCCAGCCTCTTGCTCTCAGGCCCAGGGATCCATCGCCCCAGGTTTCCCCACTGGGAATTTCCTCCTCTTCCGAGGTTTCTCCTGACCCTGCAGGGGAACCCCCTCGGAAGAGGACGTGTAAGAGGAAACACACAGACTCCCCTGAGTCTACTACATCTGATACCGACTTAGATGAGTCGGAGGGTTCCCCACGGTCCCCCTCTGAGGATGTCTCCTTTTCAGACATCCTTGAGCTCCTCAAACAGAGGGGGAATTGGCCCTCCATTGACCCCTCCGAGGATGAGTCGGTATACCTGGAGGCTTTTGGATCCCGACCCTCCACCTCCTGGGTGTCTCCGCCTTTCGACCCACTCATGCAGGTAGTGGCTCGGAAGGCGTGGGCGGCTCCAGATTCTGTGGAACCTGTCCCCAGGAGACCATCCAAGTTCATCACGGCCCCTTCGGATAAACAGTTCCTGTCCAAAGGTGTCTCCGTGGATGCTATGGTGGTAGCGGCGGCCACTAAGAAGGAACTGGCGGATCCTTCAGTACCTGTCCATCCTCCTAATAAGGATTCTAGGACCATGGACAGGTATGGAAAGCGGATGTTTTCTTCAGCGACCTTTGCTATGCGTTCGCTGAATTACCTTTGTCACTTCACCAGGCTTCAACGAGATATTCTCAAGGAACTGGGAGAAGTAGTCCAGGATCCTTCTGCTGCTGGGGCTCAGGAAAAGATTGCCTCACAGCTTGCTATCCTGAATTCCATATCGAACTCCTCCATGCGGCTCATATCTTATGCGGCCGATGGAGCGAGCAGGGCCGCAGGCACAGGTGTTGCTCTTAGACGCCAAGCCTGGATGCGGCTGTGTAATTTTGCGGACCCCTTTAAGGCGTCCTTCACCAACACCCCCTTTGACGGTTCGGCTTTGTTCGGACCTCAGATGAAGGATACTTTGACCAGATGTGAGCAGGACGGTAAAACTCTTTCTGCCGTTGGAGTCCAGTTTTCCACTCCTTCTAGACCTTATCCCAAGGGTCAGAAGGGGAAGATGTGGTTCAAAAGCCCAAGGAGCTACACCGGACACACGTGGTCAGTTTACCCCAGAGGCAGAGGGGGTAACAATAATAGACGCCGCCCTAGAGGCAGGGGGGGGTCCTCAGAACCAGGGCAACAGGGAGTCTCTTCCTGAGAAGCCCTTTCAGCATCCCTGAGGTGTTGCCCGACTGTCCACCCTTGGAGGCAGCCGGGGAAGAATTTCACTGTACCCAGTAGCCTGGCAATCCCTATCCCAAGAGAAGTGGGTACAGTCGATCATATCCGAGGGTTACAAAATCCCCTTTGAAAGGTTTCCCGTACCTCTACAATCCCTTCCAGACATCTCACCCGGTCAAAGGGATTTGGCAAGACAGGACGTTTCAAAACTCCTGGAAAAAAGAGCCATCCAGACAGTGCCGGCAGACCAAGTAGGATCCGGCTTCTACTCAAGATTCTTTTTGGTCCCCAAAAGGACGGGAGATTGGAGACCGATACTAGACCTAAGCAGACTAAATAAGTCTGTCAAGAAGGCAAGATTCCGGATGGTCACGCTGCAATCCATTCTGCCCTTTCTGGGCAAGGACAACTGGATGTGCTCTATAGACCTTCAGGATGCGTACTATCACATAAAGATTCACAGACGCTCCAGAAGGTTTCTCCGTTTCGGCTGGGAGCCAGTCATTACCAATTCAGAGCACTGCCCTTTGGCCTCACTTCAGCCCCCAGAGTGTTCACCAAATGCATGGCAGTGGTCACGGCTCACCTGAGACGTCGAGGATTCCAGGTGTTTCCTTATTTGGACGACTGGCTCCTCTCCGCCACCACCAAGCATCAGCTTCTTCGGTCCAGAGACTACAACCTACAGCTTTGCAAGAAACTGGGAATTTCGGTAAATTTCGAAAAATCCTCTGCTGCCTTGCCAATCTATCACCTTTATAGGCGCAGAGTTAAATACCGTCAAAATGTTAGCCAGGCTAACAGATCAAAGGATTCTGGACATCCAGAAATTTGTTCAGCTTCTGTTACTAAGCAACAAGATCAAGCCAGGTTTGTCTTGAAAGTTCTAGGCCTAATGGCTGCGGCCATTGTTCTTCTACCACTGGCTCGCTTTCACATGCGTCTCCTACAGTGGATGCTTTTCACACAGTGGTCATATCACGATCTTCCGATGAGACACGAGATCTTAGTGACACAGTCTTGCAGGGCTCATCTGGGCTGGTGGATATCCTCCCCTCTTCTTCATCAGGGCCGACCCTTTGTTCCCCCTCCTCCAGTTGCCACAGTCACCACAGATGCCTCCCTGATCGGGTGGGGGGGGCATTATCAGGGCAGGATGGTCCACGGGACGTGGCAACCCATAGAATACCATCTGCACATAAATGTCCTGGAGATGAGAGCAGTGCTTTTAACGTTGCAAGCCCTCGCGACTTTCTTCCCATGGGACTATTGCAGTACAGACGGACAACATGTCCGTGGTCTGGTACATCAACAAACAGGGCGGAACCAGGTCCTATCCCTTATGTCGAGAAGCTCTCAGACTTTGGCAATGGGTGATCTCTTCTCAGCGGTTTCTGATAGCAACGCACATCCCCGGCAGGTCCAACCTATTGGCGGACAGGCTAAGCAGATCTATTCTGATGCCTCACGAGTGGTCTCTCAATCAATCTGTAGTAGATCAGATTTTTCTGAAGTGGGGCACTCCTTGTTGCGATCTTTTCGCTACCCCTCAAAACAGCAAGTGCCCAGATTACTTCACACTATTTCCCCTTCCAGGCCAACCCTTGAGAGACTCTCTAACCCAGGATTGGCCTCGGGGACTTCTTTATGCTTTTCCTCCCTTTCCATTGATTCCACAAGTCATTCAGAAAGCCACCGTTTTGAGAGCCAAATTGATCCTCATTGCTTCATATTGGCCTTGACAAATTTGGTTTCCGTCTCTACATCGTCATCTTCTGGTGCAGCCCTGGCATCTGGACCCAGTTCCGGATCTTTTGATCCACCAGTCGGGTCAGCAGCACCGGGCCATTCATTCTCTCAACCTCACTGCTTGGTTGCTCCACTTCCTTCCCTAGCCAGGCTACCAATGATTTCTGACTCAGTCAGAGACATTTTAGTGTCTTCTTTAAAGTCGTCCACTAGAACTATTTATGCAAGCAAGTGGCGACGTTTTTCAATTTGGGCAAACGCCAGAAATATTGATCCTTTTACCGCTCCTGTACATTCTGTTTTGGATTTCCTGGCGGAGGTTTTTCATTCAGGATCCTCGTCATCTACAGTCAAAGTACAACTGGCTGCTATTTCCAAGTATCATGTTGGCTTGCATGACAATAACATCATGTCTCATAGGTTATGCAAGGCCTTTTTAAGAGGAGTTTTTCTCCTAAAACCGCCTGTGAAACATCCTCCTCCGCAATAGGATCTAAACTTAATGTTGGCATCCCTAATTCTACCTCCTTTCGAACCGTCTGCTACGTGTTCTTTAAAGTTATTGACGTGGAAAACTATATTTTTACTGGCTGTTACTTCTGCAAGAAGAGTTTCTGAGATTCAGGCCCTCTGTATTCGTTCACCTTATCTGGTTTTTCATAAGGATAGGGTTTCGCTAAGAACTAACCCTTCCTTTCTTCCCAAGGTTGTATCTCAAACCAATATTAACCAATCTATTGATCTTCCAGTTTTCTTTCCTAACTATTCTGACAGAGCTGAACAAAAGCTGCACTTTTTAGATGTTCATCGTCAGCTCAGGTACTACTTGCATAGGACTAAACAAATTAGAAAATCAGACCAATTGTTTGTCTCCTATGCAGAAAACAGGTTAGGTCTTCCAGTTTCTAAAGTGACCTTATCTAGATGGTTGACTTCCACCATTTCCTATGTGTACTCTCTAAGGGGCAAACAACTATCTTCTAAGCCAAAAGCACATTCGACCAGGAGTCTATCCACTTCTGTAGCCTTTCAGGATAGACTTCCCATTGACACTATTTGTGCAGCAGCTACTTGGGCCACGCCTCATACCTTTGTGTCTCATTACAAGTTGGATTTGGCCTCCAGAGATAGGGCCAGTTTTGGTTCCACAGTTCTCAAGAGTCTGTTCCATTGAGCCACCCGGGATACAGGTGCTAGGGACGCGGTCCCATCCAGCAAGAATGAAGGCGAGATTGACAACTTAACATTTAGAAGTTATGTACCTACCATAACGTTCCATGTTAGTTGTCTTCTCTCGCCTTCTTTCTTGCGTCCCTCCCTCCTTCCCCCTGGCCTGGACAGATCTTGGAGAGTTCCTATTAGATTGCTTCCTCTGGAGCATTGTTATGAGGACTTCTTTAGGAACCATGGTTCCTAATTATGTTGTGATAGTCTTTAGCAGGGTCAGTTAGCTGCCAAACGAGATCTGAGGTAGTTCCGCCTTGCATCATGGGATATAGGGTTGCCTCGAGCTGGTAAAAGGAGTTCTCGAGCTAAAGCAAGTGCCGAGTCGGAGCCGAGGATCGGCTCCGAACCCATCCAGCAAGAAAGAAGGCGAGAGAAGACAACTAACATGGAACGTTATGGTAGGTACATAACTTCTAATTTTGGAACCCAAGTGTTTGAACCAGAACAAAAACACTTAGTATAACAGGCACAATAAGCCTTCACCAGCAATTCCCAGCTCAGAAGGGTAGTGGCTACCCTCTCCTCCCACAAAAATGTAGACCACAAACCTTCCTAATGTAAAATAACTGTTTGGAGCCCAAATACTTAAACCATAACTATGACACTTTTAGTATAACAGACACAATAAGCCTTCATCCAGCAATTCCCAGCTCAGAAGGATGTAGGCTAGCCTCTCCTGCCACAAGAGTGTAACCCATAAACCTTCCTAATGTAAAATAACTCTCCTGAAGTCCAACTGCTTATACCAGAACTAAGACACTTTTAGAATAACAGACACAACAAGCCTTCAATCTGCAATTCCCAACTTGGAAGGGTGTAAGCTGCCTCTCCTGCCACAGGAGTATAGACCGCAAACCTTCCTTATGTAAGATAACTAGTTTGAAGCCCAAGTGCTTGAATCAAAACTAAGAGGGTTAGAAAAATAGTTACAATAAAATTAGGCTATTAATAATCCATAATAAATGCATCAGAATAAATGCAACTGAACAGTTTAAGAATGTGCATCAAAAAGTAAAATAAAGTAATAAAGTAGGAAAAAGCACAGATACAGTAAAAGCAGTTGAATAAAGTGCAGTTTTTTAAGTAAGTGGGAAAGGAGGAAACAGAAAATAATTCAAGTTTAAGCGAGTAAAGGTGTGGGTCTCCCAACTAATCTCTCCATACTCAGTAAAGTAAGCTGATGAGATTGGACTGGGAGGAGTGTCCAAAATCAGATTAATAGTAAGGGTGGGCAACTCAAAAGCTACCAAGTTTGAAAGTACAACAGTTGCATGGATGGATTGGTGGGAAAAGTCAAATTCAGGCAGAAATCAGCAATAGTCAGGCAGAGAACAGCAAGCAAGTCAAGTAAGCATGCCGGCTAAATAAATATGCTTTCAGAAATTTCTAGTTAACGAGAAATGCTGTTGCCATGTTACTCCTACTAATTAACTGTCTGTTATTCACTGTCTGCAAAGGAATCGTTTTGTAACTTTTCTAACTGACCCTAGTCAAACCTTTTAAAATTCCAAGAGAACAAAAAAAAAAATAAAGCAAAACAAATGCAATATAAGAAAAAGATACAAAATAGAAATAACAAAACCTTAAATGAAAAACTTCAATTCAAAATCAAATGCAGACAGAGGTCAGCAGTAGTCAGGCAGAGAACAGCGAGCAAGTCAAATAAGCACTCCAGCTAAATCAAGTAAGCACTCTAAAGGCAAATTTTATATTCAGATGTTTTCCTGCATGAGTTCAGTAATGTGTTATTAGTAATACTGAAATACTCTTGAGGGAGATATAAATAAAATAAATAGAACTAATTAAAAACAAATAGTGAAAAGTTAATCCAGTTACAGGACAAAGAAAGTTGAGCTAAAAATAAAAAATACATTAGAAACCATGAGACAAAATTGTAACACCACTTCACTTGCATTATTAAATGTGATACATTAGGCAAAGTTGATAAAATGAATGACATTATTATGTCTCTGCATTGGGGGAATGATTACTTAGGGAGTGTGAGACACTTTCAGCTATTGTATTTTTATTTCAATGATGGTGATCTAAGGATTGATTTATTTGTTAAATAGTTTTGATGACTTTCTTCTCTTGAAGATACGGTATTTGTAGTTGAAGATTTTGTTGGAATATGATTTATGTCTCAAGAAGGTTATTCAATGTGGAATGCAATCAGACCTTTGCAGCAATCAAATTCTAATGCTTTTATCTTACAAAGAAAATACCAAGACTCCTTAATACAACCAAATTTATCACTAACATTCTTTTTAATCAGTCTCCATGAACATAGCTAAAGGTTCTGTCTTGAACTTCTTAGCTGATATGACAGGTCTAAAAGGAGAGTTCATCAAGTCTCTCTTTATATATATATATATATATATAGATATATATATATACATTTATATATATATATATATATATATATATATATATGTATAATGCATATATATATATATATATATATATATATATATATATATATGTGTGTGCATATATATATATATATATATATGATGTGTTCGAAACAAGATGTTCTAAATAACAGAGTAGGGAAATACAAACCAGACATTCATTATTTGTATTGCTACAGAATCCTTTAGGCTGTTAGGTTATAAGGCTTGTTAATCTGCATAGGAGGCAAAAAGACAGCCAGGTTCACAATAATCTGTCCCCCCCCCCCCACACACACACACTTTCACTCTGACTGCTGATTGGCTAGCCCCAAGGAGGGAAACCAGAAACTTCCTTGTCTCCTTGAGGAGAAGCACATCAGGGGCTTCACAGGAGCAGCAATCAATTTAGATCTTTGTTTCTGTCAATTAAGTGTCCACTTGGGTGCCCTTCCACCCAGAATTTGTTTGCCCTTTTAAGAAAATATTATTTAATTTATTTTTTGTGTAAAAATGGTATTTCTTGATGACTGCAAACTGGGGGCAATCATTGAATCCCCCAGTGATGTAGATATCCTTCAGTGTGGTCTAGAGCAGACAAATGATTGGTGCCAGAACCATGGGCTAAAACTAAGTGCAAAAAATGCATTATCATACCTTTTGGGAAGTCAAATGGCCTTGCAAATTACAACATCAATAGCACTCCCCTTAGAGTGGACTCAGAGGTGAGAGCAGTAGGTATGCAGATAAATAATAGCCTGAACTTTGACCGCCCTATGTCCACAGTGGTGAGGAAATCCTTTTATGTGGCACAACGTATAAGTAAAGGTATGGCATCCAGATCCAAGGAAATTACAGTCCTGCTATACTCAGTCCTCATTAGACCAATAATCAAGTACAGTGCACCATTTGTCATCTACTTGACTAGGCAGGTGGCATGACCTCAGAGATTTCTCACAAAGAAAATACAGGGTGTAAACAGCATGAACTATGCAGATAGACTAAAAGCACTATCCCTTTACTCTGTCTCCTACTGACTGCTAAGGGGTGACCTATGCCTGACCTACAAGGCACTTATAGATCCAGCCGTGATGGAGATGCTTCACATCCACAAGTCAAACAGCATGAGGGTCATGAAGTCTAGGGATCTAAACATTCAATGACTGAAAAAAAAACATGCTGGAGAGACAAATGTGTGTCTCAAAGATTGCTCCTTCTTTTGAACCTTGGAACAGCCTTCCTACTCACATTAAGAAAAAACCTTCCTTGGCTCTCTTCAAACGCAGTTTAGATCAGTGGATGGGAAATCGTAAATTCACACCTGGAGTAGTGCCTATATCCCTTATGGGCAGGGGCACTCTGTAAGATACTCAATACACATGCACAAATCCATGCCATCCTTTTGCCTCCAGGGGCCATATATTGGGTAAAACTGGGTTTTCTTGGCTTGGATTGTAAGGGCCCTTAAGCCATTAGCCTAGTAATCTCCTATGAACCCATGAACCTATGAAAAGTAATGCTGACAGGGAATTTGTGTGCTGCTTTGTGGTTTTACTTTGTGAAAGGACTAGGATAAGAAGTGTGAATGCAAGTGTGGTGCTTGTGGACACTTGATGACAACTTACCTTCTGATCAACTGGCTTCACCAACCTATACCACTTTTTGAAATCTCCTCCTCAGTTACAGTGAATCAGTGTCAATGTAGCAAAAGGAAACATACTTGCTTTTGGTGCAGAAGGTTGTGGGTTCTATTCCCATAGCAAATAGATCAATTGCTGACACTGCAGTGCAGCATAAGAGGGTTGCTGCACTCCTGAATGTGTTGTCATTTGGATGAAACATTCAACCGAGTCCACATCTGTCTTTATTGGTGGTAGCTCAAGTGGATGTAAAAGATTCTTCAGCACCTATCAAAAAGAGTAGGGGTTCTTTATTTACAAAATACATAATTATTTACACAGTCAGTAATTCTTTACATTCTTAGTTATGTACAATATGTACATAGTTTTCAATTATTTACAATATATATGTACACTATTTACAAATCACATCTTTTTACATTTAGCGTCATCAATTATATTGCATACTTTTTTAATTTTTAGACCCCCCACTCCAATTTCCACACCCAATACTTTATTTTTTTCGACATTGTTGCCAGGTCCCATTTTTTGGAAAACAAAAATTTCCTAAACCCTATGATTTATAGCAACCATAATATAACAAATATTTTTTATCAAAATTTTCAACCCCTTTCTTATTTTTGTTTCTATAATATCCAAATTTGATTATATCTGTGTTTAAATTATTCACATATTTAAATGCATTCACATCTTTCTCCATAACATTTTTATCTATTACATTCCAAAAAAAAGCATGTTCAAAAGTTTCAAATTCCTTACAATATAAACATAATCTATATTTTATACTTTTATATGGCATATTTGCCTTTACTGGTAATGTTTGTATAAACCGTCTCCATAAAAGATATTGACTTTCTATATGTCTTTTACATTTTTTCATTCTTGCAGTGATGGCATTCTTTTTTCAATGTTTAATTCTTTCCAAGGATATATCCTATAATATTTTTCCATAATCTTTTCATACCATTCTTTTTGCTTATTATCAATTTCATTTACATTTATTTTCCACAATATAATCTTGTATTTATAATTTTCCATTTATTACAACAAATCTTTCTTTTTCTTGAACTAGGAAAAATCAGCCATTGTGTTTTATATTTTAAACTTAATATTTTTGTTAATCATAACCTTCATTTTCCTTTAAACATTTCATTACCATGTATAAGTTTAACAAGGGCATATACACTATAGTGTACTAACCCTAAACCTCTTTTTTGGCTTTTCACATATAGTACCCATCTTTTCACAGGGGTCAACCTTGATCCCCACATAAAAGAAAATATTATGTAATATACATCTTTAAGTTTAAATGAAGACTATAAGCACCAGATAGATAAGCAATCTTTGCTAACAGTATAAAATTTATCAAATAGACTTTCTTTTTAAAAGAAAGCATAAAAGATTTCCAAAAAACACACGTTTTATTTCCTCCATTTTTTCTCTTTCCATATGGAATTTACAATTTCTTGTTTTCTGAAATTTATCCCAAGGATCTTAATTTTTATCCTTAGTGAAATTTTTACCACTAATCCTTCCTTTAAAACCAAACCTTGACTTTTGTCGTTATTTAATACAAAACCAATAAACTGAATAATCACTTGCACTTGTTTCGTCACTGTATCCATACTTGCTACTTTCTTTGTTATAACAGTAATATGATCTGCATAATTTAACAAAATGGGCATTTTTATTCCTTCATTTGAAATATAGCTCATAATATCCATCTCCTTATTCATATACATAGATATTGCATTCATTACCAATACAAATAATGTACCACTGAATGGAGAGCCTTGTCTGTATCTTTCTAAACATCTCTTCCTTCTCCTTTGTTATTACATACACATATATTGCAATAATTCTCATAACATGTTCTTTCCGTCTTACATCAATAATAGAAATTTTGCCTACTATAACAAAGGTGACATCTAATACTTTAATTGTATCTTTATATAATATACGTATTTCTTTGCAGGCCTTTCTCCTGAAATTCCATATCACATTTTCCCCCACCAAACTTTGGTTTGAATTCTTTCTGACCTTTGACAAAAATCTACTGTCTTCTAGTATAATAACATCACTATCTAACTGTTTGTACCACTCTAAAATCCCTATCCTTCTTTCCAACTTCCTAAAACTATTGACATTTAATGACACAACTTTACACATACCTCTGCTTTAAATAATGTATATTCAGCAGTTTCCTTTATTTTTTCTTTTTAAATCTTTTGTATTCTTCCTTTTCTATCCTCTCACTCTTTTACCAAATTAATTTCTCATTTGTTTAACTATATTCATTTTAACATCATCATTCTCACTTAAACTTAACTCTTCTTCTCCAATATTTTCGATATTTAAATCTTCCTTACTTTATCTTTTTGTATCATTTTTTTTCTTCATCAGTAATGCTTAATACTACTTTTTCTCCAATTTTTTTCCTACTTCTAATTTCTTTTCTATAACTTTGCCCTTTTTACCTCGTTCTTCTTCAACTGTTATGTCCGGCACTGCTTCATTTTCTTTTTTCTTCACACTTCTCCTCAAATCCCCCACATTTTTACATTTATAACATTTTGCTTTACAGTTGTTTACATCATGTCCTATTCCCCACATGAAAAACATCATCTTTTTTTCACATCTGTTAATTAAATTATCTGATGTTAAGTTGTCAAACTCGCCTTCATTCTTGCTTGGATGGGTTCGGAGCCGATCCTCGGCTCTGACTCGGCACTTGCTAAGCTCGAGAGCTAATTTTACCAGCTCGAGGCAACCCTATATCCCATGATGCAAGGCGTGACTACCTCAGATCTCGTTTGCCGCTTCGCGAAGAGGTCTCTTTTTTACCAGCTCAGGTAAAGCTTTTTGAATTATTCAGATTTAGACAGAGTTTTTGTCCCCCCTTTTTTTATAGTTAGCTTATAGTATTAGCGTTAGATTTTAGAAAGCCCTTTACCCTATATTTCCCATTTCTTTCCACATTAGGATATATTTCCTCCCCTCAGGCCTTAAGCCTCCCTCCCAGTTAATTTCTGTCAGGGAGAGTGTCTGTGTTTTAGTTTTTTCTGTGTAAATAATTGTGTGACTATTGTGTGTCTGTGTGTTTCTGGACATACTATGTCTAAGGAAGTGAAGGTCTCAGGCTTCAAGAAGTGTGACTCGTGCTGTCAGAAAATGTCTCTGACAGACGGTCACACTTCTTGTGTGTACTGCCTGGGGCCTTTACATCTGCAGGACTCCTGTGCTATTTCTCACTCCTTTAGCCAGAGAGTCCTGCAGGAATGTAGAAACAAGCTGATTCTACGTGGCTTGTTGAAGCCAGAGGGTTCTCCGACCAAGACTGGGTCAGCCAAACCCTCTAAGCCACCTAAAGCCCAAGCTGTGGTGCTTAAGCCTTTGGCGGTGGCTCCGACTCCTTCGGAGTTGAGATCGGCTCTGGCCAGAGCCGATCTTTCCACACTGGAGGTAGTGGTATCGGCTCCGTCTGGCTCCGATACACAGGTACCTATGACTATGTCGGCTCCGGCTGGAGCCGACGCATCTTTAACCAGCATTGGAGCCGATAAGACTTCGGCTCCATCTGGAACCGAAGGGTCTTCGGCTCCCATGGCTCCGTCCAAGAAGAGATCTCGGTCCCCTTCCCTGGAATCGATTTGTTCGGCACCGGGATCTCCTCTACTTTTGGAGCGGAGCCATCGGAGCCGATCTTCAAGATCTTCCAGGTTATCAGACCACGACTTAGAGAGGGTGGTAAGTAGACTGTTGACGTCACAGGCACTAGCCCAAATGCTCCATAGCCCGTCTCAACAGACGTCTGCTATTTCTCATCCCCCTGAAATTCCTCCTCCGACTCTCCTTCAGAGTTCGGAGCTGGAGCTTCTCGGAACGGTGACCGTAGGTGCGCCGGAGCCGATGCTTCCCCTTTCGGCTTCATCGTCTTCGACTCCGATCTCCTCCATGAAACCTTCCTTGGAGGGATCCGGACGCCGGGTCTCCCGTGTCGGCTCCGAGGGGGTGAATGGCATCGGACCCTTGTCTGACCCCGCTCTCCCTCTTGGAGCTTCGGCATTGGTGAGCTCGGCACCGACATTGACCTCGGAGCCTTCTCTCTCGGTGGGACCGGGGATTCCTGTTTCTTCGGAGCGGGAGTCCTCTGCCCTCCCTGGGAGGGGAGCCTTCGAGGTGATAAGTGTTCTAGCCCCGGAGCTAAGTTAGCGGTCTATTCCATTAGCTCCTCCCTCTTCGGTGCCTGTTGATGTCTCTTGCCATTCTCTTGCTCCCGGACCCAGAGATCCATCGCCCCAGGGTTTCCCCATTGGGAAGAACTTCCTCTTCCGAGGTTTCTCCTGATCCTGCTGGAGAACCCCCGCGTAAGAGGACATGCAAGAGGAAGCACACAGACTCCCCTGAGTCTACCACATCAGATACCAACTTAGATGAGTTGGAGGGTTCCCCACGGTCCTCCTCTGAGGATGTTTCCTTTTCAGACATCCTAGAAATCCTTAAGCAGAGGGGGAACTGGACTTCCATTGACCCTTCCGAGGATGAGTCGGTATACCTGGATGCTTTTGGATCTTGACCCTCCACCTCCTGGGTGTCTCCGCCTTTCGACCCGCTCATGCAAGTGGTGGCTCGAAAGGCGTGGGCGGCCCCGGATTCTGTGGAACCAGTTCCCAGGAGGCCCTCTAAATTCTTTACGGCCCCTTCAGACAAACAGTTTCTTACCAAGGGTGTCCCTGTTGATGCCATGGTGGTGGCGGCGGCCACCAAGAAGGAACTTGCTGATCTTTCTGTACTTGTCCATCCTCCTAACAAGGACTCTAGGACCATGGATAGGTATGGTAAGCGGATGTTTTCTTCAGCGACCTTTGCTATGCGTTCGCTGAACTATCTCTGTCACTTTACCAGGCTTCAGAGAGACATTCTCAAGGAACTAGGTGAGGTGGTTCAGGATCCGTCAACTGCTGGGGCTCAAGAAAAGATTGCCTCACAGCTAGGAATCCTAAATTCTAAAACTAACTCCTCCATGCGGCTCATTTCTTATGCAGCCGATGGAGCGAGTAGGGCCGCAGGCACAGGAGTGGCACTTAGGCGTCAGGCCTGGATGCGGCTTTGTAATTTTGCAGATCTCTTTAAGGCGTCCTTCACAAATACTCCCTTCGATGGTTCGGCTTTGTTCGGGCCTCAGGTAAAGGACACATTGACCAGGTGTGAGCAAGGCGGCAAGACTCTTTCTGCCGTAGGAGTCCATTTTTCCACCCCTTCAAGACCCTACCCAAAAGGTCAGAAGGGAGGGAAAATGTGGTTTCGTAAATCTCAGGGAGTCACGCCGGATGCACGTGGTCAATTTACCCCCAGAGGCAGAGGGGGTAATAACAATAGACGCCGCCCTAGGGGCAGAGGGGGTCCGCAGAATCAGGGTAGCAGGGAGCCTCTCCCTGAAAAACCCTTCCAGCATCCCTGAGGTGTTGCCCGACTGTCCACCCTTGGAGGCAGTCGGGGGAAGATTGTCGCTGTACCCAATAGCCTGGCGTTCCCTATCTCAAGACAAATGGGTACAGTCGATCATATCCGAGGGCTACAGTATCCCGTTCGAGAGATATCCCCTTCCTCATCAATTACTTCCAGACGTTTCACCCGGTCTAAGGGAATTGGCAAAGCTGGAGGTATCAAAGCTCCTAGCAAAAAGAGCCATCCAACTAGTTCCAGCAGACCAAGTCGGATCCGGCATCTACTCAAGATTCTTTTTGGTCCCCAAAAGGACGGGAGATTGGAGACCAATTTTAGACCTCAGCAAACTAAACAAGTTTGTCAAGAAGGCAAGATTCCAGATGGTCACGCTTCAGTCCATTCTACCGTTTTTGGGCAAGGACAGCTGGATGTGCTCAATAGACCTTCAGGATGCATACTATCACATAAAAATTCACAGGCGCTCCAGAAGGTTCCTCCGCTTTCGGCTGGGGACCAGTCATTTTCAATTCAGAGCCCTGCCCTTTGGACTCACTACAGCCCCCAGAGTGTTTACCAAATGCATGGCAGTGGTCACGGCTCATCTTAGGCGTCAAGGATTCCAGGTGTTTCCATACCTAGACGACTGGCTCCTCTCTGCCACCACCAGGCATCAACTTCTCAAGGCCAGAGACTACACTCTTCACATATGCAACCAATTGGGGATTTCTGTAAACTTCGAAAAATCTTCTCTGTCGCCTTGCCAATCTATTACCTTTATAGGCGCAGAATTAGACACTGTCACTATGTCAGCGAGGCTCATAAATCAAAGAATTCTGGACATCCAAAAGTACGTTTGAATCATATTACTCAACAAGAGGATCAAGGCCAGGTTTGTCCTGAAAGTTCTAGGTCTTATGGCTGCGGCCATTGTTCTACTGCCGTTAGCCCGCTTCCACATGCGTCTTCTGCAGCGGATGTTGTTCACCCAGTGGTCTTTCCAGCAACTCCCCATGCGACACGAGATACCTGTGACACAATTGTGCAAGAGTCACCTAACCTGGTGGATGTCTTCCCCTCAACTCCATCAAGGCCGACCGTTTGTTCCCCCACCCCCGGTTGCCACAGTCACTTTGGATGCCTCTCTGATCGGGTGGGGGGGGCATTGTCAAGGCAGGATGGTCCATGGGACTTGGCAACTCATAGAATACCATCTGCACATAAATGTCCTAGAGATGAGAGCAGTGCTTTTAACGTTGCAAGCCCTCAACGACTTTCTTCCTTTGGGGACTATTGCAGTTCAGATAGACAACATGTCCGTAGTCTGGTATATCAACAAGCTGGGCGGGACCAGGTCCTATCCACTATGTCGAGAAGCTCTCAGACTTTGGCAATGGGCAATCTCCTCTCATCGGTTTCTGATAGCAACGCACATCCCTGGGATATCCAACCTCTTAGCGGACAGGCTTGAGCAGAGCTATTCTCATGCCACGAGTGGTCTCTCAAACAATCAGTAGTGGACCAGATTTTTCAGAAGTGGGGTGTCCCTTGCTGCGACCTTTTTGCTACACCCCAAAACAGCAAATGCCTAGACTACTTCACTCTCTTTCCTCTACCAGGCCAAACCCCGAGAGACGCTCTAACCCAGGATTGGCCACGGGGACTTCTTTATGCTTTTCCTCCATACCCATTGATTCCTCAAGTAATTCAGAAAGCTACCGTATTGAGAGCCAAGCTGATTCTCATTGCCCCTTACTGGCCTCGACAAATTTGGTTTCCGTCCCTGCATCGTCATCTCCTGGTGCAACCTTGGCATCTGGACCCAGTTCCAGATCTTCTGACCCATCATTCAGGTCGACTGCACTGGTCCATTCCTTCCCTCAACCTCACTGCTTGGTTGCTCCACTTCCTTCCTTAGCCAGGCTTCCTATGATCTCTGATTCTGTTCGAGAGATCATAGTAGCTTCTCTGAAGTCCTCTACTAGAAGGATTTATGCTAGTAAATGGCAACGTTTTTCCTTCTGGGCAAAGTCTAGAGACTTAGATCCCTTTACTGCTCCAGTGCATTCATTCTTGGAATTCTTAGCTGAGATTTTTCAATCGGGTTTTTCTCCATCTACAGTTAAAGTTCAATTGGCAGCTATCTCAAATTTTCATGTGGGCTTACTGGATCAAAATATTATGTCCCACAAGCTTTGCAAAGCCTTTCTGAGAGGGATATTTCTCCTGAAGCCTCCTGTCAAAGATCCCCCTCCTCAATGGGATTTGAATTTAATACTTGCATCCTTGATACTATCCCCCTTTGAACCGGCTGCTTCATGCTCATTAAAACTTCTTACATGGAAGACAATTTTTCTGGTGGCTGTTACTTCAGCCAGAAGGGTGTCTGAATTTCAGGCTCTCTGTGTCCGTTCCCCATACTTGGTTTTCCACAAAGATAGGGTATCATTAAGAACTAATCCATCTTTTTTGCCCAAGATTGCTTCCCAGAGAAATAAAAACCAATCTATTGATTTGCCAGTTTTTTTCCCTAATTATTCTAGTAAGGCTGAGCAAAAACTTCACTGTTTGGATGTCCATCGTCAACTCAGGTATTACTTGGACAGAACTAAACAATTCAGGAAGTCTGATCAACTGTTTATTTCTTACTCAGAAAACAGGAAAGGTCTCCCGGTCTCCAAAGTTACCCTATCCAGATGGCTGTCTTCTATCATTTCTTATGTTTATTTTCTTAGGGGCAAACAACTGCCCTCGAAACCAAAAGCACATTCTACCAGGAGCCTAGCCACTTCCACAGCATTTCAGGATAGGCTACCTATTGACACCATTTGTGCGGCAGCTACTTGGGCCACACCTCACACCTTTGTTGCTCATTACAAATTGGACTTGGCCTCCAGGGACAGGGCTAGGTTTGGTTCCACAGTTCTCAAGAGTCTGTTCCATTGAGCCACCCAGGATAGAGGTGCTAGGGACGCGGTCCCATCCAGCAAGAATGAAGGCGAGTTTGACAACTTAACATTTAGAAGTTATGTACCTACCATAACGTTCCATGTTAGTTGTCTTCTCTCGCCTTCTTTCTTGTGTCCCTCCCTCCTTCCCCCTAGCCTGGACAGACCTTGAAGTTGTACTCTTTCTTTTGGCCACGGTTCATTCTTCCCATGCACTCCCAGTAGGAAGTGTCACTACTGTTAGTGGTTACTGGCATTGTTTCCTCTATGGTTTAGTTTGTTTTCTTCCCTTGTGAAGAAGTGTGTATGGCAGGGTTTTTATTGTAGCTACCAAACGAGATCTGAGGTAGTCACGCCTTGCATTATGGGATATAGGGTTGTCTCGAGCTGGTAAAATTAGCTCTCGAGCTTAGCAAGTGCCGAGTCGGAGCCGAGGATCGGCTCTGAACCCATCCAGCAAGAAAGAAGGCGAGAGAAGACAACTAACATGGAACGTTATGGTAGGTACATAACTTCTAATTTTTGGCTGTCCCCAATATCTAATCAGGCCTCTATCACCTTCAACATTAGTAATACTTGGACTGTGCGCAATACTATAATTTTCTAATTTCAACATCACATTGCAATCCCATGCCCCAGTCCATAAACTACTCATAAATATAATAACTGCTTTTTCAAATTCTCTTTTCCACTTCAGTTCTGAATTGAATATTTATTTTTTTCTTAGTTTCCCTAAAAGAGGACTTAAGTACATATAAGTTCCATGGTGCACAGTTTTTTTTTCTTTTTTTCATATTATTCTATAAATCTTTCCATTATCTGCCCAGTCTCAAAAATAATGTCAACATAGTCTCTTTATTGATATGAATAAATGCTCTTACTTTTACTCCAAGCATCTTAATAACTTTGTCCCTTACCTTATATCTGTCCATTTCTGTATCTTTCTTCTGTTCAATCCGTACTTTGAACAATCTCTTTTTCTTCAATCTTGCTTGTTTCTCTTCGTTTTTGACATGTGTCCCTTCTTTTACTGTTTCTATATAAAACTTATTTTCAACCTTCATGTCTTCTTTTTTCTGTATTTCTTCATTCTGTATTCTGTCCATCATCTCTCCCCATGACATTTCCTTACCATCTTCTGGCTCACTCTCATTGACCATGCCTAGCAATATATCATCCTGTAACACTACCAACTGGAGGGTTGTAATAACACACTCTTCTGTTATACTCTCAGACTCAAAGAGTTTTTGCTGAAACATGTCTTCTGAATCCACAATAGATACATTCATCTCTTGCAACTCTTTCTGCAAAGGTTCTACATCCTTTTCTGTCATCAACATTGCTCTGTTGTTATTCTGGACCACCTCCTCACTGTCGGACACAAAAAACGCATCTACTGCCTGACTGACAGCACCAGAAACATCAACATCATCATTCTCTTACTCTATTTGCACTTCAGTAGCTTCCTGCTTCTCTGGGCCACCTTCATACCTGGAATGGAAGACAGGAAGCACCATACCACAAAGAGTCCTCGTACACAAAAAGAGTTGGGGGAATTATTGATATATGCATTACATATTATTTACATATTTACATTATTTACATATATTTACAAATCTTCATACATTATAAACTTCAATTTAAGCATTCCCCCCACTCTTTTATCCACAACCGAATCGTTATTTTCTCCAGAATCTTTGTGAAAGTCCATTTTCCATTCTATTTGATTTCATTTAGCCTCTTGTTCCATATAGCCCATGAAACATAAAATATTACTCTGTCCATTTTCTTCACTTCTTCATGTTTACCTGCACCATAATAACCAAATTATATTATGTCCATATTTATTTGCTCATATTTTAACAAACTTTTCACCCTATTATGTTTACATATTTCTTTCCACAAATTAACTCTTGCACATTTCAAAAACATGTGCTCAGTAGTCTCATACTCTTCACAGTTATTACATATTCTATCTTGATTTTTCTTGTATGGCATATTTGTCTTAACCGGCAATTTTCTAGTAGACAATCTCAATAAAAAAATTACATTCTTTAATCATTTTATCGTTACTATATGTCATAATTTTAGCTTTTTTCTTATCCATTTCTAAACCTTTCCATGGATCAATGCAATAAAATGCTTTCATAATATTTAAGTACCATTCCTTTCTATTTTTTTCACCTATATTATTTTTTTATTTTCCATAACACAATTTTATTTTGGTACATCTGTGCAGCTGCAACTTGGGCTACGCCTCATACCTTCATCAATCATTACAAATTGGATATGGCCTCGAGGGGAAGAGTATCTTTTGGTTCTATGGTGCTCAGGAATGTCCTTCCATGAGAGCCTCCCAGGAATAGAGGTAGCTGGGGACTCTGTCCCATACGTAAGGAATGAACGAGGATTAACAATATCAGATAAAGAAGTTATGTCTTACCATAACATTCCATCTGTATTGTTGATCCTCGTTCAGTCATTACGACCCTCCCTCCTTCCCCTCCTGTGGCTTCTAGTGGATCTCACCATCCGGTTCTCTTAGATCATTTGACCAGAGGTAGCCTCTACCTTCTTTTGACTTGCAAACTCAATCTGAGGTAACAGGGAGAGGGGGATTATGGGTAAGAATTTAGCTCAAGAGTTTGTAGCTGATGCGAGCTTGGAAAATGGCCGGCTCGGTTCCGAGGTCGGAACTGATACCCATACGTGATGACTGAACGAGGATCAACAATACAGATGGAACATTATGGTAAGACATAACTTCTTTTTATTTACCTTATTATCCATACTAACATTTCAGTTGCTTTTCCTTTTCTTCTGAATACATTTTGGTCATATATTCTATCCATTTTTTTGTAACCTTTTTGTTATTATTCTCATGAAAATGTTGCAATCCATATTGTTCAATGTTATAGGCCTCCATTTTTTTATCTCCTCTTTATTTGCTTTTTTTAAATATAAATTGTATAACTCCTGTACATATCTTTTTTCTTTAATTCCATTTTCTAACCATTCATTCATAACATCTATAAAAATTATTTTTGGCACTCCTTTATTTCTTTATACATACCATATTCAGTTCTATCCAGTCATATTGCAGAATTCATGTTCATATAATTTAAAATTTCATTCAGTTCTTTCATAGTTATTTTTTGTTCTAAATACTCATTATCTTCGTTATTTAATTTTTCACCTTTATAAATCTGTTCTATGTTTTCTTGTCTTTTAACAAATACTTTTAATACATATTCTTTAATTATTTTGTATATTCCTTCTTGCTGTCTTATTTGCTTATCTTCCTTATTCTTTAATTCTCTTATTATTTTTCCTTCTTTTATTGTTTTACTCAAATATGGTGCTGCCTCTTTTTTCTTTCCTTGTAAACAATATTTTTGATTATATCACAAGTTATTAATAATTGTAATTTGATTGATTGTATATAGTTCTCTTTCTTTTTCATAAAATGTAATTTTTTCTCTAATAAGTCTCTGAATGTTTCTTGCCTTAATATCTTATATCTTTTTCTTTTCTTCTTTTCTTCCTTATACATTCTAAAAACACATCTTATATTTCGTTATAAAATTAAGCCACCAAACAGTCCACTTCTCATAAAACTCTCTCATATTCATATGATTTTTCCATAATTCCATAAGTGCTTTTTTCTCTTCTAAATCGAATTCATTTTCATTAATTCTCTTTATTCCTTTTCCTATTCTACTTCAACCCATATAGCCACATGATGCGAAAATCCAGCATACTTAATTTCCTTTTCTTTAACTTTTAAACTATCAGATATTAAAAAAAATCAATTTCTGTCCTAATTTCATTCCTTTTGTAGGTCCAGTGGTTATTCTCCCATACACTTAACTTTCCACTTCTCATAATTTCTTTAAGCATTTTAATATCACAATTGCTTTTATTTTTTCTTAAATTACAATTAAAATCACCCACCACTACAAAGTCCATATTTACACAAACATATCCAAAAATATGTTTAAGCATCATTTCTCTCTCTTTTTTTTACATGTGCATATAAAGCTATAATTCTGTACACATATTTTTCCATCTCAAGTCTATTACCATAATTCATCCTAGTTCCACTATGGTTATAGCTAATATTTTAATGCTTTCTTGACATAATATACATATGCCCGAGCATGTTTCTTTCCCCATGTTCCAAACTACCACACCATTTTAAATTTTTTTAGTTTGTGTTCTTTCTTCCTCTGTTAATAATCTGATATTTTCTAAAACAATAATATGTGCATCTACTGCAGCACACCATTGTTATATACTTATTCTCCTCGTAAGAGTTTTCATATTGTTCACATTTAAAGCTAATATTTTCAGCTTTTAAGAAGTTAGTATAATAAAAATGTTATCCCTTTCCTTTCTTATTTTCTTTAAGCATTATATTTTTGAATTGTGTTTTCCATTCTTTAACTTTTTGTCTTCTCTGCTTCTTTTTGCTTGTTACTTTATTCAACTTCATGTATAACCTCTTTATTAGTCACATATTGTTGTACATTTTCTTGTATAACACATTCTTCTGTCTCTCTCCTGTATAACTTCATTTTTAATTTTCTTACACATTCTTTTCACATTTTAGTCATGAATGACCAGTATTACCACATTTTTTTCAGTTTAAATAATTTTTTGCATTATGCCCTGTTTAACCACACAAATAACATTCATTTTTATCACATTCATTGATTAAATGATCATTTCTCCACAAAAGCAAGTCTTTGGTTGACCCCTGAATTTCACAAAACCCCTTTTGCCATGAACATTAATAATACTACGCACATACATAACATTATCATTTTCAATTTTCAGTATTACTCCACATTTCCATCCTCCACTTCTTAGTCCTCTTTCATCATATATGTTTGTACTGTCCATTCCTTCTTTACATATAGTTAAATGTTCTTTCATTTCTTTTGCTTCAACTTCAGTTCTAAACTGGATCATTATTATTTTTTTTGTTTGTCTGTAAAACGCTTGCACCACATATTCTGACCATGGACAAATATTTTTCTTTAGTTCATATGCACCCAAAACATTTTCCATGGCTTACCCAGTCTTGAATATCAAGTCACAAAAAAATCTGTTTATTAATTAAACTAAATGCTCTTACCTATTTTGCTTTGACACTCAGATGTGCTATGACAGAGTTCCAAACCTCATACCTGTCCAAACTTTCTTTTTTTTACTGCTTACATGTATTGTATACTTCTTTTTTGATTCTTGTGTTTCTTATTTGTTCCTTTTCCAACAGTTTATGCATAAGTGTTTGCCTCAGGAACTTTCTCTGGCACAGTCTCGTCTTATCCCTTTTCTTCTTCTTCTTCTTCTATTTTTCCCATGATGTTGCTCCGTGAAATTGCTGCTCCATTTTCTGGCTCACTTTGGTTTACCATTTCTTCCAAATAATCACCCCGCAATCCCCTGATTGGAGAGTTGTAATTATGTATTTTTCAAAAGCTAACTGTCTCTCCTTCAAACAATCTCCGCTGAAAATTTTCCTACGAACCCATCTCTGTTTCAGTTACAATCTCTTTTTCCTCCAATGTCATTGTTTTTTTCTGCACCCACATCATTGAAAAAAAATATTGTAGCAATTCTACCATATCAACTACATTTTCAGCAACTTTCACTCAAGTTTCAGCAAAAGCTGAATCAACCATGTTTTCTCCCTGTTCCTCCTGGCTGCCTCTCTGCCTGGACAGGAAACAGGAAGTCAGGATGTGTAGCACACAAACTCTTCTGCCGACTACCAAGAGTAGGGTTTTTTTATTGATATATATACATTACATATTATTTACATATTTACATTATTTACATCTCCAAATCTCCATACATTATAAACTTCAATTTAAGCATCCCCACTCTTTTATCCATGACCAAAACATATTTCCAAAATCTTTGTCAAAGTATATTTTCCATTGTATTTCATTTCATTTAGTTTCTCGTTCCATGTAGTCCAGGAAGCATAAAATTATTACTCTGTCCATTTTCTTCACTTCTTATTGTTTATGTGCACTATAATAACCAAATTCTATTATGTCCATATTTAGTTGTTCAAATTTTAACACACTTTTCACCCTATTATCTTTATATATTTCTTTCCACAAATTATTAACTCTTTCACATTTCAAAAACACATGTTCAGTAGTCTCAAACTCTCCACATTTATTACATATTCTATCTTGCTTTTTTTTGTATGGCATAGTTGTCTTAACTGCCAATTTTCTAATAGACAATCTCCATAAAAAATCATTACATTCTTTAATCTTTTTATAGTTATTATTTATCATCATTATGGCTTTTTTCTTATATATTTCTATATCTTTCAATGAGTCAATACAATAAATTGTTTTTATAATAATTAAGTACCATTCCTTTCTATTTTTCTCACGTATATTCATTTTTATTTTCCTTAGCACAATTTTGTTTTGGTACTTTTTAATTTCTTCATTCACAGTGCTTTTATTTCGTTTTTTAGCTTCCATTCCTTCCCAAAATTATTTGTATTTATAATATAGTATTATTTCTATCAAGTTTTTATTTTCCTTCATAATTCCACTTAATACCTTATATAAAACTAAAGATGCTGCATGTACTATTGGGCTTATTAAATCCATACCTCCTTGCTCTTCTTTGATATACAGAATCTCTCTTTTGACTGGATTCAGTCTAGAGCCCCATATAAAAGAGAATATAATCATCATTAATTCCTTTTCATACTTAATAGGAATCATATAGATGTTAGCAACATAAGCAGTTTTTCCTATTACCATGGTGTTCAACAAGTGTGCTTTTTTTTCTATATGAAAATCTATATGATTTCCAAAAATTAGTCATATCCTTTACTTCTTTGAATACATTATCCCATTATTGTTGTCTGTATTCATTTCTTCCAAGTATTATTCCTAATGTAGTTACATATATTTCATTGAACTCAGCACCTCCTATCATACTTTCAAAACCAAATCCTTTACTTTTCTCCTTATTTATACTTAAACCATTTTTAATTTATACTTAATTTTTCATTTACTTTTCCCATCTGTATTTTATTTTAACAATTAATACAATATTATCTGTGTAAATATAAGATGTGAAGTTGTTCGATCTCACCGTTTGTTCTTGCACACTGGTTCGGAGCCGATCACATTCCAAGCTCTGCGTCTAAGAGAAGCTCGAGGCACAGTCCCTATCCCATGATCCTCTCCTGCTAACCCTCAGATCTAGTTTGCCATTGCAACAGGTCTCATCGTCGAGTGAGAGCTCAGGCCAGTATTCTTTTTCTATATATATAAAAAGTTCTCTATTTTTCAAAAGTTTAAAATATTTAGAGTTATTATTATTATTAGTTAGTAGTAGTTGTGCGTGTGTTGTTTAAAATAGTGTAAAAGTAGTGTTTAAGAATTTTTGGGAGCAGCTGCTCCTAGGCCTTAAGCCAATATCTTTCTGTCAGGGCTCTGTCAGAATTTTCTGTGTGAAGTTTACTAGTTAAACTCTTGTTAAAAAAATTTTTACCTGTGTGTTATTCAGGTTAGTTATTGTGTATATATTTACATATTAGTATTACAACTGTATTTTTGTTATTCAATATGTCAGAGAAAGCCAAGTCTGGTTTCAAACGTTGCCAGTGTGGACAGAAAATGTCCATAACAGACAACCACGTTTCCTGCATCTACTGCCTAGGCCCTCTCCATCTTCAGGAGGACTGCTCCATCTGCCACTCGTTTAGTGGCAGAGTTATGATGGAAAGACGCAGGAAACTTATTGAGAGGGGTCTCCTGAAGCCGGAGTTTCAGGAGGGATTAGAGAGGGCAGACCAGTCATCTAAGTCTTCGAAGGTATCGGAGCCCAGGTCATCGGCTCCAAGTACCTCTGTTAAGATTCGGTCGCCGGCTCCACAGACCTTGGAGCCGAGCACCGAGCTGCTGCCTAGGGGCGAGATCCAGGTCTTGGAGCCGGTGTCAGAGGTGCTCCCTTCATCGATCCTTCGTTTGGTGACCTCTTCGACCCGTTCCTCCAGAGCACTGTCATACACCGATGTGGATTGAGTGGTGCAGAAACTGATGGAGAACATGGCCTTATCCAAACTAATTGCGGTCTCATCCCAACTGGTTTCGAAGCTTGAAGCCCTTCCTGTTCCATCCATAGATCCTCCTTCGAGACCCATCGAGTCATCGGAGCCGGGAGTCGAGGATCTGATGATTGTTGATCCCCCGAAGCCGAAGCCTTCTTTAGTGCTTTCAGCTCCACTGACCTCGACACCCTCTATACCCATCGAGGGGTCTCGGAGCCGACAGTCTCTCCTCGGTTCTGGGGGGAGAGTCAAACCGAAGTTTCAGTTCCGACTCTTCCCCTCGGTGCCTCGGTGCAGATTAGTTCGGCTCCATCCTCTGGATCGGAGCCCGTGGTTCCAGGCCTGGGGAGGCTACTGTCTTCTTCGGAACCGGTGGAGTCCTCGGCCCCGGGTCTCTGGTGCCTTCAAGGCCGTGAGGAAGGTTTTGTCTGGTAAGATGTTCACATCTTCAGATTCCTCTTCTCCCTCCCCGAAAGGTCCAAGTTCTGTCTCTGCACCACCTGTTCCCACCAAGCGTAGAGACCCAAAGCCTCAGTCAACCCCAGAGGGTGAACCCTGCTCCTCGGAAGCTTCACCAGATGCCCCCTCTGATGAAGTCCCGAGGAAGAGGTTGTGCAAGAGGAGGCAGCTTGATTCCCCACAGGAATCATTGACATCGGACACTTGGATGAGTCAGAGGGGTCCCCACGGTCCTCCTCTGAGGATGTCTCATTTGCCGACATCCTGGAAATTCTCAAACAGAGGGGTGACTGGCAGTCACTTGCCCCCACTGAGGACGAGTCGGTGTTGCTGAAGGCTTTTGGGGCTCAACCTTCTACCTCCTGGGTAACTCCGCCCTTCGACGAGTTAATGGATTTAATAGCTCAAAGGGCTTGGGAGCCCCCTGACACTTTGGAACCAATCCCTCGGAGGCCCAATAAGTACATCACTGCACCCCAGGATAAAGCATATCTCACCAAGGGAGTCCCAGTTGATGCTATGGTGGTGGTGGCGGCCACCAAGAAACAAATGTCTGAAGCATCTTCCTCTGTTCATCCTCCTAACAAAGACTCTAGGACAATGGACAGGTATGGGAAGCACATTTTTAGTTCAGCGACTTTTTCTGTGTGATCTCTGAACTATCTTACTCATTTTACCCGTCTACAGAGAGATCTCCTCAAGGAATTGGGAGATACTCTACAGGGTATCACAGATGCTGCTGTCTCAGACAAGGTGACATCATAGCTCAATACCCTAAACTCTATCGTTAACTCATCCATGCGGCTCATTTCGTATGCAGCCGAAGGATCGAGTAGGGCTGCAGCTTCAGCGATCGCTCTAAGGAGACAATCCTGCATGCGCCTATGCTCCTTTGCGGAAGCCTTCAAGTCTTCCTTTATTAATGCCCCCTTTGATGGCTCCTCCTTGTTTGGGCCCAAAGTGAAGGAGACGCTCACTAGGTGTGAGCAAGAAGGAAAGACCCTGTCTGCCGTAGGGGTCCATTTTTCCGCCCCAAGAGGTGGAAAAATGTGGTTCCGGAAGACTCAGGGAGCTTTCCAATCCACACCTAGTGAAACCCCCTCCAGAGGCAGAGGAGGGGGAAGGAATGGAAGACACCGCCCAGGCAGCAGAGGTGGTCCGCAGAACCAGGGCGACGGGGTAGCATCCCTGGGAAGCCCTTCCAGCACTCCTGAGGGGAGGCCCAGCTGTCCTACTCTGGAGGCAGTCGGGGGTTGCTTGGCTTTATACCCAGAGGCCTGGCTAAATCTCACTTCAGATTCCTGGGTAAAAAGCATAATAACCAGAGGATACAACATCCCTCTCTTAAACAATCCTTCCACCCAAAAAAGATTCCCAGATGTTCCACCCACTCTGTGGGATCAGGCAGCCATAGAAATACAAAGGCTGTTAGAAAAAAGAGTCATCCAGCCAGTCCCGGCGGACCAAATAGGATCCGGAACTTACTCAAGGTTCTTTTTAGTTCCAAAGAAAACAGGGGACTGGAGGCCGATACTGGACCTCAGCAAACTCAATACCTTCGTAAAGAAGGAGAAATTCCAGATGGTCACGCTACAGTCAATCCTTCCATTTCTTCAAACGAACGATTGGATGTGCTGTATAGATCTCAAGGATGCGTACTACCGTACTACCACATAAAAATGGCCAGGCCATCCAGAGATCACCTGCGCTTCCGGCTGGGAGCCAGTCATTTTCAGTTTCGAGCTTTGCCCTTTGACCTCACCTCAGCCCCCAGGGTGTTCACCAAGTGCATGGCAGTAGTGGCTTCCCACCTGAGACGACTAGGATTCCGGGTGTTTCCATACTTAGACGACTGGCTCCTTACCGCCACCACCAGGCATCACCTATTGCAAAATTAAATAACGAAACGCAACTGAATACAAACGAAAAGGTTTAATTAACAAGAAATTCCTGAGCGCTTTCACCCATCACAACGTGGGTTTCATCACAGTGATCTCATAAGCAGAGCAGCTTTCTTATATACTATATCTAATCCTATCAAATCACTTACAATTAATTAATTAATTTGGTACCTAAGAACTTTAAAAAGCATACATACAATATAATTAAATTGTATATATATATATATATATATATATATATATATATATATATATATAAAAAATAAAAAACTTCACATAAAAAAAAAACTTCACATAAAAAACTTGACATAAAAAAACATGACATAAAAACCATGCAAACAAATAATTTCATTTCTTTAAGTTATTAAATAGCTATTAAATAGTTAATAATTAATTATAACTGTTCATTACAATGTGTGTGTCTTTTAAAAAATACCTAACTTAACATCATACACCGTCAGTTAGAAATGCTTTCAAAAACTATTTTTTCAAAAACTGTTTTTAATTAATTAAAATGGACTAAAAAGGAGAAAATTCTTAAACTGTATAAAAAAATAGCATTAGATAATATATGAATTCATTTTTAGATAGCTAGCTTTGGAAACATGTTCATTTATTCCAGGTTTACTGCATGCATTTAATCTTAATTGCCATAAACACTCCTTGAACTCAAGCAATGCGCTAACATCTCCTTCTTTGTTAATATTTTGAGGGATCCTGTCAATCACAAAGAAGAGAAATCTATTAAAATCTGGACAATTTTTACTGTGCATGTATAAAGAATTTGTTTCCTTTTTGTTTTTAATATCTCTAATATGCTCTGTTATTCTTTCTTTAAGCTTTCTAATGATCTTACCAATATAGAATGCTTGACATGATAAGCATGTGGCTACATAAATTACAAACTTAGTGTTACAATTTACATGCCCTGGGCATCTAATGGTTCTTTTATATCCCTTTATTGCAACATAAGTTCCATCCATAATAAATTTACATGATCTGCAAAACCCACATTTTTTCATTTGTGAGTCTCTGAATAATACTTCACTCTCAAAATAATCTTTCAGATTCTTGCCCCTACTGAAAACAACAGTCGGTGCTTGACCTGAGTCTTGCAAGATCTCAGCTTGATTCCAAAAGACTTTGTCCCACACATCTCTAATGGTGCCCAACATAACAGATGTAAGGTTACTAAATGGCAACACCATTGCACTTAATTTCAAAGTATTGCTACCTTTTTTATTGTTGTGTTTACTTGTTGTACCATATTTTAATATTGGTTTATAATCAGTATTCCTTTTACTAGTTACCTCATTTCTAATGTATAACAATAATTTATTTGGGTAACCTCTCTCGATTAACATGTCAATTAAATTGTCTATTTCAAAATCATCTATTGCAAGCCAGGGACTATACAATCAATCTCTGTTCCCGTTTAGGCATAACGCTGAACTTCGAAAAATCTGCCTTGTCGCCCTCACAGCATATATCATTCATAGGAGTGGAATTGGACACTACCTTAACTCTGATCAGGCTTCCCCAAACAAGAGTTTCAGCCTTGAGAGAACAGATTTCTACTCTTCTACAAAACAGAAGAGTCCCTGCTTCACAGGTCTTGAAAGTTTTAGGCATGATGGTAGCTACCCTTATCGCGGTCCCCCTAGGGAGAATGCACATGAGGATCCTCCAGTGGCTACTCTTCGCACAGTGGTCTTACCAATGGCTACCATTGTCACACAATATCCTGCTCACAGAGTCTTGCAAGTGGGATCTTCGATGGTGGATGAACTGCCACAAGCTTACGATAGGCCGCCCATTCGTTCTCCTCCCCCCATCGCCACAGTGACCCCGGACGCTTCCCTGATAGGGTGGGGGGGACTTTTTCAGGGAAGAACAGTTCAAGCCGAGTGGTCGAAAATGGAGTACAGTCTGCACATCAATGTCCTGGAGTTGAGAGCAGTGTTCCTGGCGTTGCAACACTTTCATGACTACTTACCTCCGGGGACAGTTGCAATTCAGACAGACAACATGTCGGTGGTCTGGTACATAAACAAACAAGGAGGAACTAGGTCTTACCCCTTATGCAGAGAGCCCTGAGAATCTGGCAATGGGCTGTGTCCACCGGACGCTTTCTCATAGCAATGCACATCCCAGGGAAATCCAACGTAATAGCGGACAGACTGAGCAGAGCCATCCTGTTGCCTCAGGAGTGGTCCCTCAAAAGTCAAGTAGCGGAAAGGATATTCCGCAGATGGGGCCAGCCTTACTGTTATCTTTTTGCATCCCACTTGAATGCAAAGTGCAGAAGCTATTTCGCCCTACCTCCCCCTCCGGGGGTGCCCCCAGGGATGCACTTGTGCACGATTGGCCCCCGGGTCTCCTATATGGCTTCCCTCTAGTTCCACTAATCTCGAAATTTCTGCAGAAAGCCAAAGGTCTGGAAAGGATGATCATCTTGATAGCACCATTCTGGCCTCGACAAATCTGGTTCCCCTTCCCCCAAGCTCACCAAACAGAAGAACCTTGGACTCTGGACCCAGTGCCAGACCTTCTGACCCACTCGTCAGGAGTTCTTCACCCCTCTCTTTCGTCCCTCACATTAACAGCATGGCTGCTGCACTTCCCAGCTTAGCCAGGTCAGATCTTTTGTCTCCAGCAGTACAACATATTTTGATTTTTTCCCACAAAACCTCCACTAGAAAGTTGTACAAGAGCAAGTGGAAACGCTTCGTGTGTTGGGCTTCCAAACAAGGTACCCTTGGTTGCTCCTATTCATAAGATTCTAGATTTTCTATCTACTCTTTTTCATCAGGGGGCTTCAACATCCACCATAAGGGTACAACTGGCTGCCATATCTTATTTTCATGTGGGTGAAAGGGGAGCTACAATCATGTCTCACAGACTTTGTAGAGCTTTCATGAAAGGAACTTATCATCTCCGACCACCCATTCGAAGTCCGGTTTTTCTTTGGAATTTAAATCTGATGCTATCCCAACTCATGTTATCACCCTTTGAACCAGCTTCGTCATGCCCACTTAAATATCTTTCCTGGAAAACCCTGTTTCTTGTTGCAATCACTTCAGCTCGCAGAGTCTCAGAGCTGCAGGTACTATCAATTAGACCCCCATATCTGATCTTTCACCCGGACAGGGTCACCTTACGTACTAATCCGTCCTTTCTACCAAAAGTCTGCTCAGAATCTAATCTTATTCAGTCCATAGAACTTCCCACTTTTTTCAGGCACCATACCAATAAATTGGAATACATGTTACACATATTGGACGTGCACAGACAGTTGAGATTTTATCTGGTCAGAACAAAAGAATTCAGGAAATCGGATCAACTTTTTGTTTCTCATGCAGATAACAAGAAAGGACTTCCAGTAACAAAGATCACGTTATCCAAATGGCTTTCGGACTGCATAAACTTTGTTTATTCATCTTCCAATCAGTCTACTCCACTCAGAGCTAAAGCTCATTCTACTAGAGCTGTTTCTAGTGCCTTAGCCCATGCTACTCGCTTACCGATAGATACCATTTGTGCAGCGTCTATCTGGGCCAAACCTCATACATTTATTACTCATTACAAAGTGGACAGGGCCTCCAGGGACAGGGCTTCCTTTGGTCCCCCTGTGCTCAGGAATGTTCTCCCGTGAGCCACCCGGGGTTTAGGGTGCTAGTTACGCTACCCGTGTGTAAGAACAAACGGCGAGATCGAACAACTTCACATAAAGAAGTTATGTTCTTACCATAACGTTCCATTTGAGTTGTTCATCTCGCCTTTGTTCTTACATTCCCGCCCTCCTTCCCCCTCTGTGTTCTGGAAGAACAGGTACGACTGGTGGCTGGTCGTCCTTTCTCATGGTCCCTTCAGACTGCCTGCCACTGTGTATGTGTTCATATTCGGACATGTATAATATAGATATATATATATATATATATATATATATATATATATATATATATATATATATGCGTGTATCTGTACTTACCTTTTGTGTATAGACCTGTATATGGGTATTGATACGTATGCATGTGTAGGCGGGTATGTCTTCTGTTGTCTGGTTTTCATAGCAAACTAGATCTGAGGGTTAGCAGGAGAGGATCATGGGATAGGGACTGTGCCTCGAGCTTCTCTTAGACGCAGAGCTTGGAATGTGGCCGACTCGGAGCCGAGGGATCGGCTCCGAACCCGTGTGTAAGAACAAAGGCGAGATGAACAACTCACATGGAACGTTATGGTAAGAACTTAACTTCTTTTTATTGGCAATTGTACTTCTTTCATTGCTTTGTATCCACCACTACTTGACATTTTATTAATTTCCTTCACTATTACATTCATAACTAATGAGAAAATTACACTAGCAGCTGGGCAGCCCTGCTTTATTCCACATTCTGTTTTCATTTCTTCCCCAATCCAGCCATACACATTTAGTTTCACATAGTTCCTTTCATAAATAGATTTTATTACTTGTAATATTTTTTGCTTACATTATATGGCTGCAAAATTCCCCTTAATGATTTATATAGGTTCATAGGTTCATAGGTTCATACTAGGCTATCTGCCCAAGGGCATTTATAAGCCTAGCCCATAGTTATGTGGCTTTCGCCACCCCTTGAATATTATCATAAGTTTTACTTGTATCCCCTATCATAACCTTCACTTCTACATTTTTATTTATATCATCAATTATTTCTCTTATTATCCATAATAACATTTGACTTCCTTTAACTTTTCTTCCAAATACATTTTGGCCAAATATTCTATCCATTTTTTTCTGTAACCTTTTTGTTATTATTCTCATAAAAATGTTATAATCTTTATTATTCAATGTTGTAGGTCTCCAATTTTTTATCTCCTGTTTATTTCCTTTTTTAAATATAAAATCTGATGTTGTTAATCTTCTTTCCATTCATCACTGATGGGCTTGGAACCGAGTTGGCCTTTATACCAAGCTCGCACCAGCAAAAAAAACTCTCGATCAAAGTCTCTACCCAGAATGGCCTTCTCCCTGTTACCTCAGATCTCGTTTGCCGCGTAGCCATAAAGCCACATTTCAGCCGAGCTCTCAGCTAAGTGGAACTTTATTTGATATTTGTGTGGAAAAATTTTGATATCTTCATATTTTATTGAGTGAATAGTATTTCTAGTGTGTTTTCTTCTGTCTACTCTTGTTTTTCCCCTCTCTACTCTACCTGTTGTTACAACTGGTAAACTTTCAAGTACCATTGTTGGTATGGCCTTTCTTCCCTTACCCTTGTGGTATTCCTTCAGTACCATAGCTGGTATTGCCTTTCCTGTTTAATCTATTAGCTTTGGTTTTTAGTAAGGTGTTTTCTTTTTCTCTACATATCATTGTATTGCTATACTTCTGACTTCTTTGAACGGTGTTTGACTTTTGTTCTAGTTGGATTGTATAGTTAGTCTGTGGTGTCTTTCTATCAAGATGTCTGGTAAGAAGGGTACTTCAGGTTTTAAGCATTGTGCTTCATGTAATTGCAAGTTACCTAATAGTGATTCTCACGATGACTGTGCATACTGTTTGGGAGTGCCCCACTTTTCGGTGCAGCCTCCATGTGACATTTATCAGAGTTTCAGTCAATGCACTCTTAATGAGCGCAAAAATAAACTGATTCTGAAAGGGTTACTGAAGTCTCCATTCTCAGAGGCCACTTCTGTGATGGACGTCTCAACTCCTTCTACTAAGGACAAAAAGAGATCCCACTCTGTTCCCTCCTCACCATTGGGTGGTCAGGGCAAGCCTGGGAAGTCAAAGGTCCCAAAGTTGTCTTCGGCGCATACATCTGCCTCTATGGCTCCATCTTCCTTAGCTCCTAGCATTTCAAAATCTTCAATATCGATACCAGTTTCAGCACCTGTCTTGCCTCCGGTACAGATTATAGACCTTACTACGCCTATTTCGACTTCAGCACCTGTGGCCACTTCGGCTCAGAACACACCTTTGACTACTTTGTTAGTTACCATTTTGGAATCGGCCATTTCGGCTCTTTGGCACCGAGCTTTGTAACAACTTTACTGGATTTGACCCCTTTACTTCCAGCCTTAAAACTAGAGACTTTGGTGCCTGCAGACCTTGCACCATGGACCCGATACTCCCCTTCTGTAGATCCATTTCTAGGCCAAGCATATAGGCTCTTCAGTGAACGTCCTGACTCCCCATCTAGTGTATCCACTAGATCCACCAGGAGCCTGTGGGAACACTACGTGGTGTGTCTTGTGGACCAGCTGTTGTTAGCCAGGGCGATACCCACACTTTCTAAGACCCATCCATCTGCCGGACTTGGGTTGACTTATCCACGGACTCCATCTTGCACTCCTCCTTCAAACATCTTGGTTCCGAAGCCTTCTGCTCCAACATCCTTCTTGGAAACCATCACCTCGACGCCTACACTGCATCTCACTCCAGCTCCAAGTTTGCCCCTTTGGACTTCTGTTCCTGCTGAACTGGTCCTTCCTCAATCTGGTGATTGGGAGACTGATGCTTTGGCCCGGGGCCTGGAACCATCTTTCTCCTCGGTTTCATCCTTGGCGGAGATAGCCACTTCTGCACCAATCCTGCTTGAGGCTCCACCTGTGGGGGGCGGGGCAGGTTAATCAAAGCGGAGTGTGACCCCGGTCCCGAGGTTGGCTTTTTCAGTTCCAGGCTCCCATCCCTCTTTAGGCGGGCCTAACTTCCGCGCAGTGGAGAGGTCTCTTACTTCTGGCAGCACTCCTTTGATGTCGGAACCCTAGTTTTTTTACCCTGAGCTACAGCTGTCACATACCACCCCCTGGGACTCAGGGCAGGGAAGCCGCAGGACACCTCTGCCCAGGGTACCCACTCTTTCGAGTCCTCCTCAGAGACCCCCACTGAGGAGCCCCCTCAAAAGAGGACATGCAAAAGGAAGCACATGGATTCACCCGAGGAGTTCTTAACTGAAGACATGGATTACAGTGATGGTGAAGGGTCCCCGTGGTCACCTCCTGAAGATGTCTCCTTTGGAGACATCCTGGAAATGTTAAAGCAGAGAGGTGATTGGAAGCCCTCCAACCCATCATCTGAGGAGTCAGTGTTCCTGCAGGCTTTCCACACCCGCCCTTCTACCTCTTGGGTGACCCCACCTGCCGACAAGCTCATACAGCTCTTCATGCAGCATGCTTGGAAGAACCCTGATTCCATTGAGGTGATCCCTCAGAGACCAGACAAATTTCTTTTCCCTCCAGAGGAGAGTCCACATTGGTCCAAAGGGTTACCAGTCAATGCTATGGTGGTGGCGGCAGCCACAAAAAAGGACTTGGCTGAGGAAAGTCCCACTGTCCACCCACCCAACAGTGAGTCTCGGGTGGTGGACAGACTTGGCAAACATGTTTTTGCATCAGGGACCATTGCTATACAGTCCATGAATTATTTGACACATTCTACGAGGCTCCAGAGGGACTTAATCTCTGAACTCTCTTTGACCATCGCAGGACTGTTGTCTGACGAGGTCAGGGACAAAATGGCCTCACAGCTTGCAACACTGGAATCAATATCCAACTCGTCCATGAGGTTGCTTTCACATGTGACCGAAGGGGCGGCTAGAGCAGTGGGTTTGGGCATTGTCATGAGGCGTTATGCCTGGATGCACATTTGTGACCTCGCAGATCCCTTCAAGTCCTCCTTTCTGAATGCTCCCATCGAAGCTTCATCCCTTTTTGGCTCCAAAGTGAAGGACACACTAGCCAGGTGCGAGCAAGATGGAAAGACCCTGTCTGCCGTAGGCCTGCGGTTTTCCAATCTCCGAAAATCAGTGGAGTGGAAACATGTGGCCCAAAAACTCTCAGGGTCCTTTCCGTGCCGCATGTGGTGGTGATATCCCCAGGGGTAGCGGGGCTAACAATTTTGGAAGATGCCACTATAGAGGCAGAGGGGGTCCTCGTAACCAAGGCTCCAAGGATTCCTTCTCTGGACAGCCTTACCAGTGCTCCTGAGGAGCAGCCCAATTGCTTACTTCTGGAAACAGTTGAGGGTTATTTCTCTCTGCACCAAGCTGCCTGGCAATCTATCACCACCGATCGTTGGGTGCAGAGCATCATCACCAGAGGTTACACCATTCCCCTTTCTTGTCAACCAAACCTTCCAAGAAAACTTCCCGACATTCCACCCAGTCAAAGGAAAGAAGCAGCTTCAGAGATTATTATTTTTAAGGGAAGGTGATTGGATGTGCTCAATAGATCTCCAGGATGCGTATTACCACAACAAGATGGACAAACGCTCCAGGAGTCTGCTTCACTTCCGGCTAGGGGCCAGTCATTATCAGAAGTGACCTTGGCTTTACTTCTCTTTCTCTGGCAAACTCAGTCTGCGGTAACAGGGAGAAGGGCATTCTGGGTAGAGACTTAGCTCAAGAGCTTTTTTGGCTGGCGCGAGCTTGGTAAAAAGGCTGACTCATTCCCAATGGCTTGGAACCAACCCTATCAGTGATGAATGAAAGAAGATGAACAACACAGATGGAACGTTATGGTAAGACATAACTTCTTTTTTTATAACTCCTGTACATATCTCTTTATCTTTTATTCCAGTTTCTAACCATTCATTCATAACTTCTATAAAAAGTATTTTTTTTGCCACTCTTTCATTTCTTTATACATACCATATTTAATTCCATCCAGTCCTGTTGTAGAATTCATGTCAATATCATTTAGAATTTCATTCAGTTCTTTCATGGTTATTTTTTGCTCTAAATACTCATCTTCCTTATTTAAATTTTCACCTTTATAAATTTGTTTTATGGTTTCTTCTCTCTTAACAAATAATTCCAGTACATATTCTTTAATTATTTCATATATTCCTTCGTGCTGTCTTATTTGCTTACCTTCCTTATTTGTTACTTCTCTTATTATTTTTCCTTCTTTTATTATTTTACTTAAATATGGTGCTACCTCTTCTTTCTTTCCTTGTAAACAATATTTTTGCTTACATAACAAGTTGTTAATTTTAATTTGATTCATTTTATATATTTCTCTTTTTTTCACAAAAGTAATTTTTCTCTAAGTCTCTAAATGTTTCTTGACTTAATATCTTATATTACTCTTTTAATGTTAAGTTGCCATTCTCGCCTTCATTCTTGCTGGATGGGTTCGGAGCCGATCCTTGGCTCCGACTCGGCCTATATTATAGCTCGAGAGCTATTTTTACCGGCTCGAGGTAGCCCTATATCCCACAATACCATGCGCTAACTCCCCAGATCTCGTTTGCCGCTTCGCTGCGAAGTTGCTTTTTTTACCGGCTCAGGTCAGTAAAGGATTTTTTTCAACGAATTTCTAATTTTTTGAGATAGTTATTAGGCTATTTTCCCTACTTTGTTACCTATTGATTTTTTTTTTACTTAATAGAGTTTGTTTCGTAAGCCCTACCCACCCCTGTAGTTAACTTTTATAATCAGGCCTACAGGCCTTAGTTTCTTTATTCAACTTTGTGTGTGTGTGTGTGTGTGTGTGTGTGTGTGTGTGTGTGTGTGTGTGTGTTGCTCTTTTAATCAGTCCCCTCATCTCCCTCTTCTGTGTAAGTGATTGAGTGTGTGTACTGATTGTGTGACTGTCTTAGGGCAATGTCCAAAGAGTTTAAGGTTTTGGGATTCAAGAAGTGTGACTCATGCTGTCAGAAAATGTCTCTGACAGACGGTCACACTTCTTGTGTCTATTGCTTGGGGCCTTTACACCTGCAGGACTCTTGTTCCGTTTGTCATGGATTTAGTTCAAGAGTCCTGCAGGAAAGGCGTAACAAGCTTATTCTAAGGGGCTTGTTAAAGCCTGATGACTCCCCATCCAAGTCTGGCTCGGTGAAGCCATCAAAAAACGCTAAACCCTCGGCTCCAGCTTCTGAGCCGAGGGATGGTGTTGTCGAGATGGCTCCAACCTCGGTTCTGGCTGGCTCCGAGGTGAGCAAAGTGGGTTCCGCTTCGAAACCATCATCGGAGCTGACCCCAGCGCGCAAGCAGTCTAGGTCCCCTTCTTTAGAGTCCGTCAGATCGGCACCGAGGTCCCCCCTTCTATCGGAGCGGAGTCTTAGGACTCATTCATCGAGGTCTTCCAGGCTCTCCGATCACAACATCGAGAGGGTGGTCAGTAGACTCATAAAGTTCCAGGCTCTGGCCCAAATGCTTCACAGCCCATCTCACCAGACTGTGGCTCCTTCGATACAGTTATACATTCCTCCTCCGACTCATCTCTCAAGTTCAGGGCTGGAGTTCGTCGGAACCATGACGTTGCCCACGTCGGAGCCGATACCCCCTCCTTCAGCTCCGGTGTCGTCGGCTCCGACCTCTTTATTGGTTCCGTCCATGGAGAGGTCCGGGCACCGGGACTCCATTGTCAGCTCCGAGGGGGCGAGTGGCATCGGACCCTTGTCTGACCCCGCTCTCCCTCTCGGAGCTTCGGCTCTGGTTAGTTCGGCCCCGACATAATTTTCGGAGCCTTCTCTGTCGGTTCCGGGGGCGGTTCCGGCCTCTTCGGAGCCGGGGCTACCTTTGGTGTCTGATAGGGGAGCCTTCGAGGTGATGAGGAGTGTGCTGGACCCATTGTCCACTCCAAGGTTAAGTTCTGCAGCTCCACCCTCTGTAGTGCCTGATGTGATAGTGTTCAATCTCGCCGTTTGTTCTTACACATGGGTTCGGAGCCGATCCTCGGCTCCGTGTCGGCCGCTTGCAAGCTCTGCATCGAGAAGAAGCTCGAGACAACCTAATACCCACAATCCCCCTCTGCCTTTACCTCAGATCTAGTTTGCCGCTGCTGCGTTCGCATCACTGGGATCTAGCTCGAGCAACTTCAGATAAGAAATAACTTTATTATTGTTATTTTTTGAGAAAAAAATTATTCTAAGTACTTTTTGGTAACATAGTGTATGTGTGTGTGTGTAAGGTAGAATTACTCGGTACCGTTTAAGTTATTTAAACTTGTTAGAGTTTTTCGGGCCTTCCACCCCTTACTTGAATTTGACAACCGGACTGACTTATTTATCGGATTTGACCTTTTTTACTGGATTTGTCTCTCTACTGGACTTGACTTTTTTCTCTTCTTTAATATGTCTGAGAAAATTAAATCAGGGTTTAAACGTTGCCAGTGTGGCCAAAAAATGTCAGTTACTGACAACCATAGTTCCTGTGTCTACTGCCTTGGCCCTCTCCACTTACAAGAGGACTGTTCAATTTGTCACTCTTTTAGTGGGAGGGTCATGACAGATAGGCGCAGGAAACTCATGGACAGGGGGTTATTAAAACCTTCCTTTCAGGAGGTTCTGGATGCTTCAGACCAGGCATCCAAATCCTCGAAGGAATCGAAGACGTCGGAGCCCAAGTCATCGGCTCCGAGCTCTTCGAGTAAAGTTAGATCACCGGTTCCACAGACTTCGGGGCCGAGTGTTCAACTGTTGTCAGTTCCCGAGCCTCGAGTCTTGGATCCGGTGATGGAGCTCCCTCCCTCGACTCTATTGAGGTCGGCTCCGTCTTCGGTTCCTTCGACCCGTTCTTCTTGTAAGCTCTCCGATGTCGATGTGGATCGTGTGGTGCAGAAGTTATTGGAGCATTCGGCCCTATCCAAACTTATTTCGGTTTCCACCCAGTTGGTGTCGAAACTTGAAGGCCTCCCATTGTCTCCATCCATTCCTCCTCCGAAACCTGTCGAGTCTTTGGAGCCGGAAGAGGTTGATCTTCTGATTGTGGAGCCCTCGGGTCCAGAACCGTCTCTTTCTCGGTCTGTTCCTCTCACCTCGACTCCGTCGGATCCGGTACCGGAGTCTCGGAGCCGACGATCTGTCCTTGGTTCCGGGGCCGAGTCGAACCGACGTTCGTTCCGACTCTTCCCTCGGGCCTCGGCGGATCGATTCGGCTCCGTCCTCGGGTCGATGCCTTCGTGCCTGTCTCGGGATTCTTCCCATTTCTTGAACTGGGAGATTCTTCGACTCGGGACCGGGGCCTCGATCTCATGAGGAAGGTGTTGTCTACCCAGACAACCACATCAGTAGAAGCAACCTCTCCTCCCCATAAAGGGCGTTATCCTCCTCTGCACCCACGGCTACATCCAAGCGTCGAGCACCGGTGTCTCAGCCACCCCTGGAGGGTGCCCCCTCTTCCTTGGAGGCTTCTTCGGATGCTCCCCACGAAGAAGTTCCTAGGAAAAGATTGTGTAAGAGGAGACACTTAGATTCTCCACAAGAATCTTTGACATCCGATACTGACTTGGATGAGTCAGAAGGGTCCCCTAAGTCACCTTCAGAAGATGTCTCTTTTTCTGACATATTGGAGATCCTGAAACAGAGAGGTGACTGGCAGTCCCTTCCCCCTTCTGAGGATGAGTCAGTCTTGCTGAAGGCATTTGGTGCTCGCCCTTCCTCCTCCTGGGTCACTCCGCCCTTTGATGAATTAATGGAACATGTTAAGTTGTCTATCTCGCCTTCATTCTTGCTGGATGGGTTCAGAGCCGACCTCGGCTCCGACTCGGCCACTCTAAAAGCTCGAGAGTTGGTTCCACCAGCTCGAGGCTCCCCTTATATCCCACAATGCTAGGCGAGAGTTACCTCAGATCTCGTTTGCCGCTACAGCGATCGAGGTGTTGGTTTTCTACCGGTTCTTGGTAAGTGACTTTCTTGTAAAGTTAGTGTAATTAAACCCCTTTAAATTTAAATTTTATACTTATTTCCCTTAGTTTAGAGGAATTCTTGCCCCTTTTTCTTAAAATTCCTATTTTTTCCCCACAAGAACTTTAAGTTCTTCCCTCGGGCCTTCAGGCCTTCTTCCTTCCCTAGTGGGTGTGTGTGTTATTTCTTAATTTAAAACTAGTCAGTTGTTTTATTTTAAGCTAAAACTAGACAGGGTGTAATCAGTGTGTTTTTTGACTGTGTGTGTGATTGCACTTTTGGGATGTCTAAAGAATCAAAGGTCTCAGGCTTCAAGAAGTGTGATGCGTGCTGTCAGAAAATGTCTCTGACAGACGGTCACACTTCTTGTGTCTACTGCCTGGGGCCTTTGCACCTGCAGGACTCCTGTGCTGTTTGCCATGGCTTCAGTCCCAGGGTCCTGCAGGAAAGAAAAAATAAATTAATTTTGAGAGGTTTACTCAAGCCTGAGGATTCCCTTACTGTCTCTTCAGGGAAACCCTCCAAGGCTTCTAGGTCTTCGGCTCCAGCAACTGAACCGAGACCTAAGGCTTCTAAACCTCCGAATACATCGGCTCCGGCTGGAGCCGATGAGTCTCAGTCCACAGTTTCTGTGGTTCCCTCGGCTCCGGCTGGAGCCGAGGTAATAGAGATTCCCATGTCGGCTCCGACCAGATCTTCGGAGCCGACATCGAGGAAGAGGTCCAGGTCACCATCCCTTGGCTCCATTCATTCGGCTCCAGGATCTCCCCTGCTGTCTGAACGGAGCCATAAATCTCATTCCTCTAGGTCATCGAGGCTGTCGGATCATGACCTTCAGAGGGTAGTGAGTCGACTTCTTAAGTCCGAGGCACTGGCCCAGATGCTGCAGAGCCCGACTCATCAGTCGATGCCTGCCCCTGTCCATCAATATATTCCTCCTCCGACTCCGTTGAGCTCGGAGCCGGGTCGTGTCGGAACCGAGACTGTGGTAGCGTCCGAGCCGATACAATTGTCTTCGGCTCCATCGCCGGCTCCGATTTCTTCCTTAGAAGAATCTCGGCGCGGACTTCCATCGTCGGCTCCGAGGGGGTGAGTGGCATCGGACCCTTGTCCGACCCCGCTCTTCCTCTCGGAGCTTCGGCGCTGGTGAGTTCGGCTCCGACATCGGCCTCGGAGCCATCACTGTCGGTGCCGAGGGAGGTTTTCAGCTTCTCGGAGCGGGGACCTCTGGCTTTGCCTGACAGGGGTGCGTTCGAGGTCATGCGGAGTGTGTTAGAGCCTGGCTCTACTCCACAGTCGGTGCCGTCCGCCCCTCCCTCTACGGTGCCTCAGGTCAAGTCGACTCACTCCCTCATCCCGGACCGCAGAGAGCCAGCTCCTCAGGAACCCCCTGTGGGGATTTCATCCTCTTCCGAGGCCTCTCCTGATTTCGCAGAAGAGCCCCCTCGGAAGAGGAAGTGTAAGAGGAAACACATTGACTCACCTGAGTCCATCACGTCTGACACAGATTTAGATGATTCCGAGGGTCCTCCCCGTTCCCCTTCTGAAGATGTCTCTTTTGCAGACATTCTAGAGATCCTGAAACAGAGGGGAAATTGGCCAGCCCTTAACCCTTCGGAGGATGAATCTGTATATCTTGAGGCGTTTGGCTCTCGCCCTTCCACCTCCTGGGTGTCCCCCCCTTTGACCCCCTCATGCAGGTGGTTGCTAAAAAGGCATGGACGGCTCCTGATTCAGTGGACCCCACTCCCAGGAGACCCTCCAAATTCATAACGGCACCAGCAGACAAGCAGTTCTTGACAAAAGGAGTTTCTGTGGATGCTATGGTGGTAGCTGCTGCCACTAAGAAGGAACTAGCTGATCCTTCAGTACCTGTCCATCCACCTAACAAGGAATCTAGGTCCATGGACAGGTACGGGAAGCGGATGTTTTCGTCAGCGACATTTACTATGCGTTCGCTGAACTACCTGTGCCATTTCACTCGTCTTCAAAGGGACTTGATTAAAGAAGCGAGTGACATGTTGAAGGATCCTACAGCTGCGGGTTTCAAGATAAAATGAACACTCAGCTGGCTACCCTTAACTCCATAGCCAACTCCTCCATGCGCCTCCTTTCTTATGCGGCTGATGGAGCGAGTAGGGCCGCAGGGACAGGTGTGGCCTTACGTAGGCATGCCTGGATGCGGCTATGCAATTTTGCGGACCCCTTCAAGACGTCTTTCACTAACTCCCCGTTTGATGGATCATCTCTCTTTGGTCCTCAAGTGAAAGAAACCTTGACTAGGTGCGAGACTGATGGCAAGACTCTTTCTGCCGTCGGAGTCCGTTTTACTACTCCTTCTAGGCCTTACCCCAAAGGCCAGAAAAGTGGGAAAATGTGGTTCCGTAAACAAAATCAAGGGACTTCGCCTGACGCACAAAGTCGTTACCCCGCCAGAGGCAGAGGCGGGAATAACAATGGTAGACGTCGCCCTCGAGGCAGGGGGGCTCCGCAGAACCAGGGCAATCGAGAAGCCTTCTCTGATAAGCCTTTTCAGCATCCCTGAGGTGTTGCTCGGCTGCCCACCTTCGGAGGCAGTCGGGGGAAGTTTGTCACTGTACCCAAAAGCCTGGCTATCCCTGACTCAAGACAAATGGGTACAGTCCGTCATTTCAGGCTATTCTATCCCCTTTCTTCGCATTCCAAACAATCAAAAATCCCTTCCAGATGTTCCACCCATAAAGGGATCTAGCGGTTTTGGAAATTTCAAAACTGCTTGCAAAAAGAGCAATTCAGCCAGTTCCAGCAGACCAGCAAGGATCCGGAATCTACTCAAGGTTCTTTTTAGTTCCAAAGAAAACAGGGGACTGGAGACCAATTTTGGATCTCAGTATCTTGAACAGATCAGTCAAGAAAACAAGATTTCGGATGGTCACGCTGCAGTCCATCCTTCCCCTATTGGGAAAAGAAAACTGGATGTGCTCTATAGACCTTCAGGATGCGTACTATCACATAAAAATGAACAGACGCTCCAGAAGATTCCTCCGCTTCAGGCTGGGAACCAGTCATTTTCAATTCAGGGCCCTGCCCTTTGGTCTCACCACTGCCCCGGTGTTTACCAAATGCATGGCAGTGGTAGCTTCTCACCTGAGACGACAAGGATTCCAGGTGTTTCCATATTTGGACGACTGGCTCCTCACAGCTCCCACCAAGCGTTTCCTTCTGATGGCCAGGGATTACACTTTTCGCATTTGTCAAAAGTTAGGCATTTCAATAAATTGCGAAAAGTCTGTTTTGTCGCCTTGTCATACTATTACCTTCATAGGCGCAAATCTAGACACAGTAGACATGTCTGCGAGGCTAACAGATCAGAGAATAACAGACATACACAGACTGGTCTCACTCCTTTTCAACAACAACAGAATCAAAGCCAGGTTAGTTCTGAAAGTGTTGGGAATTATGGCGGCTGCCATACCTCTGCTTCCATTAGCCAGATTCCACATGCGAATCCTTCAGTGGATGCTCTTTACACAATGGTCATACCAGCAACTTCCAATGTCCCACACCATTATGATCACGCAGGCGCAGAAATCATCTCATGTGGTGGATGTCTTCCCCTCAGCTCTGGTTGGGAAGACCCTTTGTCCCTCCCCCTCCGGTTGCTACTCTGACAACGGACGCCTCCTGATCGGGTGGGGGCATTATCAGGGCAGGACGGTCCAGGGCATATGGCAACCAGACTAATGCCACTTGCACATAAATGTTCTGGAGATGAGAGCAGTGCTTTTAGCGTTGCAAGCCCTTCAAGACTCTCTCCCTTGGGAACGATTGCAATCCAGACAGACAATATGTCTGTAGTGTGGTACATCAACAAACAAGGCGGAACCAGGTCCTACCCCTGTGTCGAGAAGCACTCAGATTGTGGCAATGGGCGATTTCTTCTCAGCGTTTCTGATAGCAACGCACATCCCGGAAGTCCAATCAAATAGCGGACAAATTGAGCAGAGCTATCCTCATGCCTCACGAGTGGTCTCTGAAAGACTCTGTTGTGAGAGAGATTTTTCTCAAGTGGGGTCAGCCTTGCTGCGATCTTTTGCTACTCCCCAAAACAGCAAGTGCAGACATTATTTCACCCTATTCCCTTTACCAGGCCAACCCAGCAGAGACGCTCTAGTCCAAGTTTGGCCCGGGACTTCTGTATGCATTTCCTCCCTTCCCACTAATCTCTCAAGTGATACAGAAAGCTATCGCTCAGAAGGCCTCGTTGATCCTCATTGCTCCTTACTGGCCTCGACAGGTGTGGTTCCCCTTTCTACATCAATTTCTACTGGAGCGACCTTGGCATCTGGACCTAGTTCCAGACCTTTTGATCCATCAATCGGGTCAGTTACATCGCCCTCCCTCTCTGAACCTCACTGCTTGGTTCCTCCAGTTCCAACCTTAGCCAGGCTTCCTCAATTATCTCACTCTGTTCGAGATATTTTGATAGCTTCCCATAAATCTTCCACTAGGAAGATTTATTTGAGTAAGTGGAAACGTTTCACATATTGGGCTCAAGGAAGGGACATTGATCCTTTCACTGCTTCCATCCAAATAGTCCTTGATTTTCTAGCTGAACTCTTCCATGCAGGTTCATCTCCTTCTACTCTTAAAGTTCAATTGGCAGCTATCTCTAACTTTCATGTGGGTATTTCTGAGTCTGCCTTAATGTCCCACAAGCTTTGCAAAGCCTTTTTGAAAGGAGTTTTTCTTCTCAGACCTCCTATAAGAAATCCTCCTTCTCCTTGGGATCTAAATTTAGTTCTTACTTCTTTGATTCTAGTGCCTTTCGAACCTGCAGCCTCCTGTTCTTTAAAATTGCTATCATGGAAGACTCTTTTTCTGGTAGCTATTACTTCAGCTAGAAGAGTCTCAGAACTTCATGCACTCAGCTGTCGACCTCCTTATCTATTGTTCCATAAGGACAGGGTATCCTTACGAACCAACCCGTCCTTTTGCCTAAGGTAGTCTCAACGTCAAATCTAAATCAAAGCATTGACCTCCCTGTCTTTTTCCAGAATATTCCAATAGGTCTGAACAAAAATTACACTGGCTAGATGTTCATCGTCAGTTGAGGTACTATTTGGATAGAACAAAACAATTCAGAAAATCTGACCAACTGTTTATCTCCTATGCAGAAGGCAGAAAGGGACTTTCAGTTTCAAAGGTATCATTATCTAGATGGCTTACATCTCTGATTACCCTTGTTTATGAGATTAGACACCAAAAGCTGCCTAGTAAACCTAAGGCCCATTCTACCAGAGCTTTGGCTACTTCCTTAGCCTTCCAAGACAGACTGCCTATTGACACCATTTGTGCAGCGGCTACTTGGGCTACTCCTCACACTTTCATTTCTCATTATAAGTTGGATTTAGCTTCTAGGCATAGAGCTAACTTTGGTTCCACTGTTCTCAGGAGTCTGTTCCGTTAGGCCACCCGGGACAAGGTGCTAGGACGGTCCCATCCAGCAAGAATGAAGGCGAGATAGACAACTTAACATATAGAAGTTATGTTCTTACCATAACGCTCCATGTTAGTTGTCTTCTTCTCGCTTCTTCTTCCCACCCTCCTTCCCCCTGGCCTGGACAGACCTAGAGGAGTTGTGATTGTGACCTCTCTTTCTACCACCTCTTTCTTAGGCATATGCTGCTTGCATATCTCCTGAATCAGGATGTAGGTCACCCTTCTTTCTCCCTGTTGTTAGAGGTGGACTCTGTTTAGAGTTATTCTGTTACTATTATAAGCTGGGGTTAGCTTACAAATGAGATCTGAGGTAACTCTCGCCTAGCATTGTGGGATATAAGGGGAGCCTCGAGCCGGTGGAACCAACTCTCGAGCTTTTAGAGTGGCCGAGTCGGAGCCGAGGTCGGCTCCGAACCCATCCAGCAAGAAGAAGGCGAGAAGAAGACAACTAACATGGAACGTTATGGTAAGAACATAACTTCTATTTATTGCTCGAAGGGCATGGGAGGCTCCTGACACAGTGGAACCAGTCCCTAGGAAGCCTAATAAGTATATCACTGCACCCCAGGACAAGGCTTACTTGACAAAAGGAGTTCCAGTGGACGCTATGGTGGTGGCAGCGGCCACGAAAAAGGAGATGTCGGAATCTTCCTCATCTGTCCATCCCCCTAATAAAGATTCTAGGACGATGGACAGGTATGGGAAGCGCATTTTTAGCTAAGCGGCTTTTTCCATGCGATCCCTGAACTATTTGACCCACTTTACACGACTACAGAGGGATCTAGTCAAAGAGTTGGGAGATACCCTCCAGGGTACTACAGATGCTGCTGTCTCAGAGAAAGTGACAGCGCAACTTAATACCCTTACATCCATTGTGAACTCGTCCATGAGGCTGATATCTTACGCAGCCGAAGGTTTGAGTAGGGCAGCAGCTTCAGCGATTGCTCTTCGCAGACAATCCTGGATGCGCTTATGTTCATTTGCGGAAGCCTTCAAGTCTTCCTTTACTAACGCCCCATTTGACGGTGCCACTCTTTTTGGCCCCAAAGTAAAGGAGACCCTTACCCGGTGTGAGCAGGAGGGAAAGACTCTGTCTGCTGTCGGAGTTCGTTTTTCCACCCCATCCAGACCGTACCCCAAAGGGCAACGTGGTGGAAAATGTGGTTTCAAAACCCCAAGGATCTTTCCCAGGCACACAGGGTGATGCCCTTCTAGAGGCAGAGGAGGGGCAGAGGTGGAAGACGCCGCCCTGGCGGCAGAGGGTCCGCAGAATCAAGGTGACAGGGATACACTCCCTGGTAAACCTTTCCAGCACTCCTGAGAGGAGGCCCGACTGTCCTGCTCTGGAGGCAGTCGGGTCGCTAGCTTTATACCCTCAGGTCTGGCAAAACATAACTACAGACAAGTGGGTAAAAAGCATGGTTACCAGAGGTTACAATATACCATTTCTATCCTATCCCATTCCAAAGAAAAGACTCCCAGATGTGCCGCCCCATCTGCGAGAGCCAGCAGCTATAGAAATTTCAAAGCTGCTAGAAAAAGAGTCATCCAACCAGTCCCAGCGGACCAAAGAGGATTCGGAACTTACTCAAGGTTCTTTTTAGTTCCAAAGAAAACAGGGGACTGGAGGCCCATTCTGGACCTAAGCGACCTCAATACCTTCGTCAAGAAAGAAAAGTTCCGAATGGTCACGCTTCAATCGATCCTTCCATTCTTACAGAAGGACGACTGGATGTGCTCAATAGATCTGAAGGATGCATACTACCACATCAAAATGGCCAGGGCATCCAGAGATCATTTGCGCTTCCGGCTGGGTGCCAGTCACTTTCAGTTTCGAGCCCTGCCCTTTGGTCTGACCTCAGCCCCCAGGGTCTTCACCAAGTGCATGGCAGTGGTAGCGTCTCACTTGAGACGCCTAGGATTCCAGGTGTTTCCGTATCTGGACGACTGGCTCCTTTCTGCCACCACCCAGCGTCAACTAGTACAGGCCAGAGACTACACTCTTCAACTGTGTGTTCACCTCGAATTTCCGTAAACTTCGGAAAATCCTTACTACAGCCATCACAGCGTATCTTATTCATAGGAGCGGAATTAGATACACATCAGTTAATTCTAAGACTTCCTCCAGAAAGGATACTTTCACTTCAGACTCACATACGTCTTCTTCTTTTGTCCAGGAAATCCCCAGCAAAACTTGTACTGAAGGTTTTGGGACTCATGTCAGCTTCTCTTATTGCAATACCCTTGGGAAGACTGCACATGAGAGTCCTACAATGGCTACTGTTTGCACAATGGTCGTTCCAACAACTACCTCTGACACACGAGATTCTTATAACAAACACATGCAAATCACACCTAAACTGGTGGCTTCAGACTTGCAACCTTTCCAAGGGGAGACCATTTGTGATACCCACACCGACAGCTACGGTGACCACGGATGCTTCCCTGATAGGGTGGGGGGGCATCTTTCAGGGACAGACAGTCCAAGGCGAATGGACCAATTTAGAGTACAATCTGCACATCAATGTTCTAGAGTTGAGGGCAGTGTTTCTAGCGTTGCAACACTTTGCTCCCCTTCTTCCTCTGGGAACTATTGCAGTTCAGACAGACAACATGTCTGTAGTCTGGTACATAAACAAGCAAGGGGGAACCAAGTCCTATCAGCTATGCAGAGAGGCCATGAGAATCTGGCAATGGGCGGAGTCCACGGGTCGCTTTCTGATAGCAACGCACATCCCGGGGTCATCCAACGTCATAGCCGACAGGCTGAGCAGAGCAATACTGTTACCGCACGAGTGGTCCCTAAAACAGTCAGTTGTGAAAAAGATTTTTCGCACGTGGGGCCAGCCTTCCTGCGATCTGTTTGCGTCTCCAATGAACGCCAAATGCAGGAGCTACTTTGCCCTATTACCTCCAGGGGAAGTCCCCAGGGATGCACTGATTCACGATTGGCCCCCGGGTCTCCTGTACGCATTTCCTCCCTTCCCCCTGATCACAAAGTTTCTCCAGAAAGCCAACAACCTACACAGGACAATAATCCTCATTGCCCCATTCTGGTCTCGTCAAATTTGGTTCCCCTTCCTCATGACACACTGCATTCGGGGACCCTGGATCCTGGACCCAGAGCCAGATCTATTGACTCACTCATCAGGGGCTCCCCACCCCTCACTCTTGTCCCTCCATCTAGCAGCTTGGCTGCTCCAATTCCCAACTTAGCCAGGTCTGATCTTCTTTCACCTGCAGTTCAGAATATATTAGTGGCTTCTCATAAAGCTTCCACTACTAAAACATATACTAGTAAATGGAAGCGCTTTGTATTCTGGGCAAATACACAGCAAGTGGACCCTGTTATAGCTCCTTTGAATAAAATATTAGAGTTTTTAACAGAATTGTTCCATCAGGGTGCTTCTCCTGCCACATTAAGAGTTCAATTGGCTGCCATTTCTAATTTCCATGTGGAAGAATGTGGGGCTCCTGTTATGGCCCACAGACTTTGTAAAGCCTTTTTAAAAGGGTCTTTTCATATTAGACCACCAATTAGATCTCCTACGTCACCTTGGAGTCTAAACTTATTATTATCTAAGTTGATGCTGCCCCCCTTTGAACCAGCCTCCTCTTGCCCATTGAAATTTTTGTTGTGGAAGACTCTCTTTTTGGTAGCCATTACATCCACTAGGAGAGTATCTGAACTTCAAGCTCTCCATTAAACACCCTTATTTGATCTTTCACTCTGACAGAGTTTCTCTTCGCACTAATTCATCCTTCCTTCCTAAAGTTTGTTCTATTAACAATATTAATCAGTCCATTGAATTACCCACTTTCTTCAAGAATCACTCCAATAAAATGGAGTATATGTTACACAAATTAGATGTCCACAGACAACTAAGGTTTTACTTGGATAGAACAAAGGATCACAGGAAATCTGATCAACTTTTGTAGCCTTTGCTGATAACAGAAAAGGAGTAGCGGTTACTAAAAGAACTCTTTCTAAGTGGTTAACTGATTGTATCATCTATGTTTATGATTCTTCAGATCAAACTCTTTTACACAAACCCAAAGGACATTCCACAAGGTCAGTGTCTACATCCCTGGCTCATGCAGCTCGCCTACCACTAGACGCTATTTGTGCGGCTGCTACTTGGTCTAAACCACATACATTCATTTCTCATTATAAGGTAGACAAGGTTTCTAGGGACAGGGCAACCTTTGGTTCCACTGTGCTCAAGAACGCCCTTCCGTGAGTTCCTCAGGAACAAGGAGCTAGGACGCTACCCATGTGTAAGAACAACGGCGAGATTGAACACTATCACATATAGAAGTTATGTCCTTACCATAACGCTCCATGTGGAGTGTTCATCTCGCTTTGTTCTTACATTCCCACCCTCCCACCCTTACGAAGAACGTTCAGTTTGGTGCCTGGTCTGGGGCATTCTGCTTCTGCATTGCAGTTGTTGTATATATGGTTGACATGTATATATATATATATATATATATATATATATGTATATATATAGACTCTTAGTTTCTGTGCATATGTGATATTGGCATGAGTGTTTCTCTCTCTGACTGCTGGTTTGCTTGCAAACTAGATCTGAGGTAAAGGCAGAGGGGGATTGTGGGTATTAGGTTGTCTCGAGCTTCTTCTCGATGCAGAGCTTGCAAGCGGCCGACACGGAGCCGAGGATCGGCTCCGAACCCATGTGTAAGAACAAAGGCGAGATGAACACTCCACATGGAACGTTATGGTAAGGACATAACTTCTATTTACGGTCTCTGGCCACCCTCCTATACCCGACAGCAGAGATCCAAAGCGTAAGGTACCCACTTTGGGTGTCTCCTCCTCTTCCGAGGGTTCCCCTGAAGTTTCAGGGGAACCCCCTAGGAAAAGAAAGTGCAAGAGGAAGCACATAGACTTCCCCGAGTCTGTCACGTCGGACACCGACTTGGATGAGTCAGAGGGTTCCCCCAGATCCCCCTCTGAGGATATCTCCTTTTCAGACATCCTGGAGATCCTAAGACATAGGGGAAATTAGTCCACTCTCAAACCTTCTGAGGACGAGTCGGTTTACCTTGACGCCTTTGGATCTTGCCCTTCCACCTCCTGGGTGTCTCCCCCTTTCGACCCACTAATGGAGGTAGTGGCTAGAAAGGCATGGGCAGCTCCTGATTCAATGGAACCTACCCCTAGGAGGCCTTCGAAATTTATTTCTACACCAGATGACAAATCCTTTCTCACCAAAGGTGTTTCAGTTGATGCTATGGTGGTAGCAGCAGCCACTAAGAAGGAATTAGCTGATCCTTCTGTACCTGTTCATCCTCCTAACAAAGAGTCCAGGACCATGGACAGGTACAGCAAGCGGACCTTTGCTTCAGCGACATTTTCTATGTGATCGCTGAACTATTTATGTCATTTCACCCGCCTTCAAAGAGACTTGCTCACAGAGCTGGGTGAAACAGTACAGGATCCTTCTGCTGCGGGGTTTAAGGACAAAATAAACTCTCAGCTGGCTACCCTGAACTCCATTGTTAACTCCTCCATGCGGCTAATCTCTTATGCAGCCGATGGAGCGAGTAGGGCCGCTGGCACAGGCGTTGCGTTGAGACGCCACACTTGGATGCGACTCTGTAATTTTGCCGACCCCTTCAAGGCGTCCTTCACCAACACCCCCTTTGATGGTTTGGAATTGTTCGGGCCACAGGTGAAGAATACCCTCACCAGATGCGAGCAAGATGGTAAGACTCTCTCTGCCGTGGGAGTCTGTTTTTCCACGCCTTCTAGACCTTATCCTAAGGGACAGAGGGGTGGAAAGATGTGGTTCCGCAAACCACAGGGAGTCGTGCCTGCCGCACGTGGTGAATTTCCCCCTAGAGGCAGAAGGGGGAATAATAACAGACGCCGCCCCAGGGGCAGAGGGGGTCCACAAAACCAGGGTTCCAGGGTACCCTTCCCTGATCAACCCTTTCAGCATCCCTGAGAAGCTGCCCGACTGTCCACCTTCGGAGGCAGTCGGGGGAAGATTATCTCTGTACCCGGAAGCCTGGCAATCCATCACTCAAGACATGGGTACAGAAGATCATATCCGAGGGTTACAAAATTCCTCTCACTTTCCCTCCGGTACAACCGCCAAAACCCCTACCAGACATACCACCCGCGCAGAGGGGTCAGGCTCAGCTAGAAATAAAAAAGCTGTTAAACAAAAGAGTCATCCAGGCATTCCCAGCAGATCAGCTAGGATCCGGAATCTACTCCAGGTTCTTTTTGGTACCAAAAAAGACAGGAGATTGGAGACCCATTTTGGACCTCAGCAGGTTAAACAACTATGTGTTAAAGACAAAATTTCGGATGGTAACACTGCAGTCCATTCTACCCTTTTTGGGCAGAGACAACTGGATGTGCTCGTTAGACCTCCAGGATGTGTACTACCACATAAAAATACACAGGCGATCCAGGAGGTTTCTCCGCTTCTGGCTGGGAGTCAGTCATTTTCATTTCAGGGCCCTGCCCTTTGGTCTCACCACAGCCCCCCGGGTGTTCACCAAATGTTTGGCAGTGGTCACGGCTCACCTGAGACAAAAAGGATTCCAGGTGTTTCCATACTTAGATGACTGGCTCATTTCCGCTACCACCAAACAGGATCTCATAATGGCCAGGGATTATACTATCCATCTTTGCAACAGCCTGGGTATTTCTATAAATTTTGCAAAGTCCTCCTTGTCGCCTTTTCAATGTATAAACTTTATAGGCGCCGTATTAAACACCACAGAAATGTCTGCAACATTACCACCTCAGAGAGTTACAGACATAAGGCGAAATGTTCAGCTCCTGTTTCAGTCCAGCAGAGTCCAAGTCAAGCTAGTATTGAAAGTGTTGGGCCTTATGGCGGCGGCGATTCTTCTACTTCCATTAGCACGCTTCCACATGATGCTCCTTCAGTGGATGCTGTTTTCTCAGTGGTCCTTTCAGCAGCTGCCAATGACCCACAACATTTTGATAACACCATCTTGCAAGAAACATCTCTCCTGGTGGATGGTTTCCCCTCAGCTTTTTCAGGGCAGACCTTTTGTTCTCCCCCCTCCAGTTGCCACTGTCACAACGGATGCCTCCCTGATCGGGTGGGGGGGGCATTATCAGGGCAGGACGGTCCAGGGCACTTGGCAACAGTCAGAATGCCACCTGCACATAAATGTCCTGGAGATGAGGGCGGTGCTTTTGACGTTGCAGGCCCTTCAGAGCTCTCTTCCCACGGGGACTATAACAATTCAAACGGACAATATGTCTGTAGTGTGGTACATAAACAAGCAGGGCGGAACAAAGTCCTACCCTCTCTGTCGAGAAGCACTCAGACTTTGGCAATGGACAATTTCATCTCAACGGTTTCTGATAGCAATGCACATCCCCGGGAAGTCCAACGTCATAGCAGACAGATTGAGCAGAACTATCCTCATGCCTCACGAGTGGTCTCTAAATCAAGCGGTAGTAGACGGAATTTTTCGGAAGTGGGGCCAGCCTTGCTGCGACCTTTTTGCAACTCCACAAAACAGCAAGTGCCTCGACTTCTTCACACTTTTCCCTCTACCAGGCCAGCCCCTCAGAGACGCTCTTGTTCACGTTTGGCCCCGGGGTCTTCTTTATGCCTTTCCTCCCTTTCCATTGATCCCACAACTAATTCAGAAAGCAACCATTTTGAGATCCAAAATGATCCTCATTGCCCCGTTTTGGCCTCGACAAGTTTGGTTCCCGTTCCTGCACAAATACCTACTGGAACAGCCTTGGCATCTGGAACCCCTTCCAGATCTGTTGACCCACCTCACGGGCAAGCTGCATCAGTCTCTACATTCCATCAACCTCACAGCTTGGTTGCTCCACTTCCAGCCATAGCCAGGCTTCCCCTTATTTCTCCTCCTGTTCGTGATATCATTCTGGCTTCCCATAAGTCCAATACTAGGAAGACTTATGCGAGTAAATGAAAGCGTTTTTCACACTGGGCACAAACTAGATCTTTAGATCCCTTCCATGCACCCATTCATGAGGTTCTAGACTTCCTGGCGGAGCTTTTTCATTCGGGGTCATCATCGGCCACTATCAGGGTACAATTAGCAGCCATTGCTAATTTTCATGTTGGACTCTCAGAAGCAAATATTATGTCCCACAAACTCTGTAAAGCCTTTCTCAAGGGCATTTTGTTACTCAGACCTCCAGTTAAAGATCCACCCCCACAATGGGATTTGAATTTAGTTCTAACTTCACTAATTCTACCCCCTTTTGAACCGGCAGCTTCTTGCTCCCTCAAACTTCTTTCTTGGAAAACGCTGTTTTTAGTAGCTATAACATCTGCTAGAAGGGTATCAGAACTTCAAGCCTTGTCTGTCCGTCCTCCCTATTTGGTTTTTCATAACGATAGGGTAACTCTCAGAACAAACCCTTCCTTTCTACCAAAAGTGTTATCGGAAGCAAATCTAAACCACTCCATTGATTTGCCCATCTTTTTCCCAGACTATACCAACAGGGCTGAACAAAAATTACATTCATTAGATGTTCATCTCCAATTACGGTATTACCTAGACAGGACAAAACAATTCAGAAAATCAGACCAGCTCTTCCTCTCTTATGCTGCAGGCAAGAAAGGGCTTCCAGTATCGAAAGTTACTCTTTCCAGATGGCTGACATCTATTATTACCTTGATCTATGAGTTGAGACACAGGCAACTACCCTCTAGGCCTAAAGTTCATTCAATCAAGGCACTATTAACTTCAACGGCTTTTCAAGCAAGGTTACCACTAGATGCCATTTGTGCAGCAGATACATGGGCATCCAAACATACCTTTATTGCCCATTACAAGCTTGATCTAGCCTCCAGAAATAGAGCTGATTTTGGTTCCACTGTACTCAGGAGTCTTTTCCATTGAGCCACCCAGGACTAAGATGCTAGGGACGCTGTCCCATCTAGCAAGAATGAAGGCGAGAATGAAAACTTAACATTAAGAAGTTATGTCTTACCATAACGTTCCATGTTCGTTGTCTTCTTCTCGCCTTCTTTCTTGCGTCCCTCCCTCCTGCCCCCTAGCCTGGATAGACTCGAGGTTCTGAGTCCTTCCATTTCTGGAGATACAATATGTTGCGTCTTTCATGGTATCCTTAGTGTTACTAGCAGGTAATCTGTACTCATAAAAGAAGATTATAATATTATTATTATTATAATATTACTTTTGATGCTATGTCTTAGCTTCCAAATGAGATCTGGGGAGTTAGCGCATGGTGTTGTGGGATATAGGGCTGCCTCGAGCCGGTAAAAATAGCTCTCGAGCTATACTATAGGCCGAGTCGGAGTCGAGGATCGGCTCCGAACCCATCCAGCAAGAAAGAAGGCGAGAAGAAGACAACTAACATGGAACGTTATGGTAAGACATAACTTCTTATTTTCTTCCTTATACATTCTAAAATACTTTTTTATGTTTTTCTTTAAAATTAAGCCACCAAACAGTCCAATTCTCATAAAACTCCTCATAGTTGTATGATTTTTCCATAATTCCATAAGATCGTTTTTCCTCTTCTAAATGTAATTAATTTTCATTAATTCTCTTTATTCCTTTTCCTATTCTTATATATTATTCATTTTCTTGTACTTTAACCCATATTGCCAATGATCTGAAAATCCAGCACACTTAATTCCTTTTTAATAACTTTTAAAATATCAGATATTAAAAAGATAATCAATTTCTGCCCTAATTTTCATTCCTTTTATAGTTCCAGTGGTTATTCTGCCATGCACTTAACTTTCCACTTCTCATAATTTCTTTAGCCATTTTAACATCACAATTGCTGTTATTTTTCCTTAAATTACAATTAAAATCACCCACCACTATAATGGCCATTTTACACAAACATATTCAAGAATATTTTTAAACATCATCTCTCTCTCTCTCTTTTTGTTATATATGCATATAAAGCTATAATTCTCTACACATATTTTCCCATCTCATGTCTATTACCATAGTTTGTCCTAGTTACACTATGGTTACATCTAATATTTTAATACTTTCTTGACATAATATACATATGGCCGAGCATGTTTCTTTCCCCATGTTCCAAACTACCACACCATTCCAAAGTTTTTCAGTTTGTGTTCTTTCTTCCTCTCTTAATAATCTGATAGCTTTTAAAGCAATAATATGTGCATCTACATTATAATATACCTATTTTCCTTAGATTTTTCATACTGTTCACATTTAAAGCTAATATTTTCAGCTTTTAAGAACAGTTAGTATAATAAAATGTTTGTCCCTTTCCTTTCTTATTTTCTATAAGCATTATGTTTTTGAATTTTCTTTTCCTTTCTTTAACCTTTTTCCTATCAGATTATTTTTATTTCTTACTGTGCACCAATCCAGTTCTTCCTCACTTGTTTCCTCTGTTTCTTTTTCCTTGTTATTGTCTTTAACTTCATGTATAACCTCTTTATCAGTTACATCTTTTTGTACATTTTCTTGTATAACACATTCTACTATCTCTTTATCCTGTTTAACTTAATTTTTATTTTCTTGCACATTCATTTCGCATTCTAGCCATGAATAGGATTTCATAGGATTTCATAGGTTAGTACTAGGCTAACTGCCCTTGTGAGCCATTGTAAGCCTAGCCAATTATCCCTTGTGAGACTCAAACCCTGCACCTTGTCTTTGTAAGCCAAACACCTTAACCACTAGGCCACCCTCCCAACCCCAAATAATCAGCCCTTGAAAGTCTCAAACACAGGACCCTGCACACCATAGCCACAGCAATTTACCACTAAGCCATCTGAGCTGTTTGACCAGTATTGCTGCATTGTTTGCACTTTAAATCACATTTTTGCATTATGCCCTGTTTTATCACATAAATAACATCTTTTTTATCACAAAAATAAGTTTTTGGTTGACCCCTGTATTTCACAAAATCCCTGTTAGCATGAACATTATTAATGCTAGGTACGTGCATAACATTATCATTTTCCATTTTCAGTATGACTCCACATTCCCATCATGCAGTCTATAGTCCTCTTTCATCATATATTTTTGTAGTGTCAATTACTTCTTTACATGTAGTTAACAAATCTTCTTTCAGTGCTATTGTTTCAACTTCAGTTCTAAACTGCATCATTATTCTTTTTTCGTTTGTCTGTAAAAAGCTTGCACAACATATTCTGACCACAGATAAATATTTTTCTTTTGTTCATATGCACTCAAATAACTTTCCATGGCCTGCCCAGTCTCAAATATCAAGTCACAAAAAGTCTCTTTATTAATTAAAATTAATGTTCTTACCTCTTTTGCTTTGACACCCAGAGGTGCTATGACAGAGTCCCAAACCTTATACCTGTCCAAACTTTCTTTTTTTTTACAGCTCTGATGTACAGTATACTTCTTTTTTGTTTCTTTCATTTCTTTTTTCGTATTTGCTCCTTCTCCCACAGTTTGTGCATAGGTTTTTGTTTCTTGAACTTTTTCTGGCGCAGTCTCTTCTTCTCCTTTTTTCTCCATGATGTCACTCCATGAAATTGCTGCTTCACTTTCTGATTCACTTTGCTTTCCAATTGGAGGGTTGTAATTATGCATTTCTCAGAGGTGACTGTCTTTCCTTCAAACAACTTCCTCTGAATGGGTTTCTCTGTTACAGCTACAATCTCCTTTTCTTCCAATGTCACTGTTTTTTCTGCACCCACAGCATCAGAAAAATGATCTGGTAGCAATTCTACAATTTCAGTTACTTTTTCATCAACCTTCACTTCATTTTCAGCCAAAGTCGAATTAGCCATATTTTCTTCCTGTTCCTTCTGGCTGCCTCTGTGCCTGGACAGGAAACAGGAAGTCAGGATGTGTAACACACAAATCCTTCTCCCCGACTACCAAGAGTAGGGGAAGTTCCCTGATGCCCTGGCCAAATATTCCCTAATAGTATAAACACCAGCTCTGGTCTCCCCTGAAAAGAGACCACTAGCTTAATGGGACTGAATTAATCAGCAGATAATAGCTAGAGAAATAAATAAAATACAGCATGTATACATACTGCAATCCTGTTGGTTCTACTCCCACTGTACCTAGAAAGAAAAAAATTACTTACTAAGGAGCCCTTGCTAGTGCAGAGGACTATGTTTCAGCCGATACTGGGTGAACCTGTAGTGGCTTGGTTGTTCCTCAGACCATTCAGTTACTTCTCCAGCTTCCTCTGGAGTAGTCCTGTTGGTCAGCATAAAGTTGAGGTTAGCCACATCCTTTTTGGCTGTTCCTGTGTCTGATCTGGGCATGGGAGAACCATCTTCTCTAGGGCTAAGAGACACTGAAGGAGATTCTTTATGAGGTAACCTAGACAAGAGACCATTAGACCAGACAGATATCCCTCCTTGGCATTGTTTTTCTTCTACAGGGACTCCTGTAACAAAATGAAAAAAAAAAATAAGCATTGTTTATCACAAGAAATGATTACAGTTAATAAAGATGATTTTTGTACCTTAGCAAGGCATGCATTACACATTGTGAATCCTAGTGTCCAGAAGCCAATACTAGTGGGCACCTTTGTAAAGAAATTCCTCAGGAAAGAGAGTCTGATGATAGAGATAGGTAGGGCTTCTTCTCCTTAATATTCCCAAGCCAAACTCTGTGACAGTGAGGAAAATATTAATTCTTAACTGTTTTGCAGAGGTATTTTCTTTCAACCAGACCAAACCAGGATGTATTTTTATTGGACCAAATACATGTTACCTCTGAATTAAGAAGATATGATATGTTACACAAGGATATTCTTCATTCCTGACCCATCCCTCATATACTGTCAGCCCTGGTGGATCTGTTGAATGCTCCCTTTAATAATCCTGACGCTCAGCCATCAGTCTCTAAAAAGACAGATAAAATGTATAAATTACCTCAAACTAATTAATTTATTTTCTCCCATTTTTAGATAAGGCTCAGCAGCCATATACACTACATCACCTGGTAACATTTGGTTGATCCTGAACACCAGTCCTTCTCCTGATGACAAGGAAGACAAGGTGTTGAACCATTTAATTTAGAGAATGTTTTCATCTTCTACTTTAGCTTTCTGAATTCCCAATTATCAGGCATACATACTGAAGTTCATGCTTTGTTATATGGACATCTGAGGGAATTTCCTACCACACTTCCAAAAGAAGATAGCTCTTTTCTGAATCCAATTGTTTTTGCCTTGTCCCAAATATACATACATGCTTTGAGGAGTTTGTATAATTGTCCAGATACTGTGCCTATGTGTTCTGCTCATGTTACAGTGCTAAGAAGATATGTCTTGGTACATAACCAAAAGTTTGCTGATTAGGTAAAATCTGAAATCTTAGATTCTACTTTAGATAAGATAGTATTATTTCGCTCTTCTGCTATCCAGTTAATCACAAAATGGATGAAAGAGGGGAGTGGATTCAGGGAATATGTAAGGTCTTAATGCCCTCAATACAAACCATTTAGGCCATCCTCTTTCAGTAAAAAACCTAAATAAGCAAAAACAGTCATATCCTGGCAAACAAAGAGCTAAAAAGATATGGATGGAGGGAAATAATATGAAACGGGACCTTTCATAAAAAAGGACAAACCAACAATATAGAATATGCACGCATTCCCACCCTACCTCAGGCCAGTTTCTGTACAAACCTGTCCCAGAAACTGGTTCTCAGCACCCATCTTTGGCAAAAGATTGTCTCAGACTCTTAGGTGTTAAAAGTGGTGCAAGAAGGTCACAGATGGCACTGGATACAAAACCTTCTTTCAGTGGAATTTCTTCCCTCACTCCAAAAAAAAAACATATTTTCCTCAGGTTCTTCATTCTTTATAACCCAAGGAGTTATAGAACCAATGCCTGTAAGTCAAATGGGCAAAGGCTTCTATTTCAGAATTTTTCTCATACCAAAGAAACCTGGAGACCAGTACTAGATCTTTCATTTCTAAATCTGAATGTGAATGAAATGGCATTCCAAATGTTGACCATGCAGAACCTGTTACTCCTCATTCATGCCATAAATTACATGGTAACACTAAACTTAAAAGATGGTTATTAACACATTAGACACAAACTTCAATAAAGGTATGATATTCTGTATAGCTGGTACTTCCAAATTATCAGTTCTCTGCAATATTCTTTGAATTATCTATAGCTCCAGTGGTGTTTATGAAATGTCTAGCCCCAGTCATAGCTGACTGCAGACTGAATAACATTCACATATTTCCTTATTTAGATAACTTTCTTATCTTTGCAATTTCTTTATACAGATGCCAAGAATCATTAACCTGGGATCTGATGTTGTCAGTCTTAACGTAATCCTTGACTGTGGGCTCAGTTCTGAACCTCGGAACTGAATTGGCTATTATTCTGGCTTACTTACACCTTCCAAACCTTTCGAGCTAAGCTCTACCCACAATGCTTCTCACCAAATTACCTCAGATCTCATTTGCCACTTTGCAGTGCCAGATGCATTCTCTCTGATCTCTCGAGCGTTAGCTTATTCTTCAAAACTGTAAGTTAGTTTTTCCTAGTTTTTCTATATTCTATCTGTAATCCTTCCTATCTATACTACCCAGCTCCTCCTTTAGATAGTTTTTAGTTTGTGTGTGAGTGTGTTTTCTCCCCCTTTTACTGTAAGGTAGACTTTCTCATGTACCATTGTTGGTACTTTTTCCCTTTTACCTTTGGGTAACTTTATATACCATTGTTGGCATTTATTCCCCTTCTCTCCCCTTTCCTTTCTTCTTCATTTACTTAAAAAAAAAGCCATTTTCATTTTGTATTCCTAGTACAACAGTGCATGTGTGTGTGTGTCTCTGTGTACAGTGGCCTTGGCTTTTTCATTATAGCCGATAAACCCTCTAAAGGCACCTCTGGCTTCAAGAGGCACCAAAAATGTGAAAGAAAAATGCCTAATTCAGATGAACACACTCTTTTTGTGTATTGTCTCGGTGTGGTCCGTCTATAAGAAGACTGTGCGAACTGTCACGGGTTTAATTCCACAACCATGATAGATCATAAAAACAAACTTCTCTTAAAAGGCTTTTTTTAGACGGACTTTGATGAGGCCCTCTTTGTTCCGAAAACAGAAGCCAGTTCATTCTCTTTTCCCTCCTGTTCCAAACAGAAGAAGCAAAGTCACTCAGTTCCAACACGCTCCTCGAAACCGCCTTCAAAAATGCCCAAATCCCCCATGGTGCCAACAACCTCCTCGATATCGGTGGGCCAAGATATTCAGTCATCAGTACAACTGGCACTGACCTCTTCAGCATCAATGCCCTCAGTACTAGTATCGATGCAAACAATACCCCCTTCAGTACCAACTGACCACTCAGAACTGAAGGACCCTCAGATAATAATTTTACCCTGTACAACTTACTCCCCCTCAGCAGATCCCTTTGTGGACCATGTTCTCAGTCCCTTTTTGGAGAGACAACCACCCAGATTTCCATCGGCCTCCTCTGTTCAGTCCACCAAGAGTTCATCCGAATCTGATATTATGAGACTGGTGGACCAGCTTCTTACGGAGAGAAGATTACCTCATTCAATGGTTCCTACCATTGTTAGCTCTGGAACTTTACCATCTTTCACACCTCTTCCTATTCCTCCTTCAACTCCAGCTGAGATATTGGAGCCTCTGGTACCAACCTTCCTGACTTCAGCTGTCTCAGTGCCAGTCAGAGCTCCTTCTCTGGCACCCAGTACTTACCCTGAGTTCTTCTGGTTTGTCGGAACCCTAGACCTCCTTGGGTCAGGACTTTGTTGCTGGTTCCAAGGGGCAGGGTTCAACTTCAATGCTTTTGGAGCCCTCATAGCCCTTGGTGCTTCAGCATATGTAAGTTTGACCCTGGCTTCTGCTTCAGAGGTGGCCTCCTTGGTGCGGGGTGGGACCATGGTTCTGAAGGAGTCTATTCTGGTTTTGGGGTCTCATTCCTCTATGGGGGGACCTGTCATCTAGGCTATGGAGAGGGCCTTGTCCACTGTGGGAAATCAGTCTATGCCTTCCCTGTTGGACCAAATGTCTTTTCCATCCCCTCGAATGGAGCTTCCTCCAGTCTCTACCCTGGAACAGAAGGCACAAACGTCTCAGGATCAAACCACATTGGTTATGTAATTTTCAGATACCTCTCTGGAGCACCTCACCGAAGAGTTACCTTCGAAGAAAAAGTGCAAGAAGAAGCACTTGGATTCCCCTGAAGAGCCCTTCACACAAGATACTGATTTTAATGAGGGGGAAGGCTCCCCTAAGTCACCCCCTGAAGATGTTTCCTTTGGGGACATCCTAGAAATCCTTAAACAGAGGGGTGCTGGACTACCCTACAGCCTTTCTCAGAGGAATCGTTATACCTAGAGGCTTTTCATGCCCAGCTCTCTACCTCTTGGATCTCTCCACCTGCTGACAAACTTAATAAGTTGATTGCTCAGCGGGCTTGGAGGTTACCTGGACCTGAACACATTCTTCCTGCCCCTAAAGATAAGCAGCACTGGGCCAAAGTTATTCCTGTGGATGCCATGGTGGCTGCCACAGCCACCAAGGAGGAACTTGTTGACGAAAGTCCTACTATCCATTCTCCTAACAAAGAGTCTAGGACAATGGAAAGATTTGGGAAGTGCATATATGCTTCTTCGACCTTCACTTTCAAGTCCTTGAACTATATGCCACATTTTACCAGGCTTCAAAGAGATCTGATTGAAGAACTTTCAGATACTCTTTCAGGAGCAGTAGCTGAAGGAGTTTGAGACAAAGTGACTTCTCAGCTCGCCATCCTAGAATCTGTATCCAATTCGTCCATGAGGCTAATTGCTCATGCTGCCGAAGGGGTGACAAGAACAGCGGTTTCAGGCGTAGCCATCAGGAAACATGCCTGGATGTGTTTATGTGATTTTGCAGAGCCATTTAACTCTTCTTTCATCAACTCTCCATTTGATGAATTATCTATGTTTGGCCCCAAAGTTAAAGAGACTGTAGCCAGATGTGAGAAAGATGGGAAGACCCTTTCTGCCATGGACGTACACTTTTCCAGTCCTCAATAGCCTTATTCCAGGAACCAGGGAAGTGGTAGGCTATGGTTCAAAAAGACCCAAGGACCTTTCCAGGACTCATGTGGCAGTTTTATTTCCCATGGGCAGAGGGGGGAGTAATAATAGAAGATGCTGTTCAAGAAGTAGAGATGGCCCACAGAATCAGGGTTCCAGGGACTCTTTCCCTGGTAACTCCTGTCAGTACTCCTGAAAGGAGACCCAATTGCCTTCCTCTGGAGGCAGTCAGGGGATGATTATCCTTGCACCAATCTGCCTAGCTAAGAATAACGATGGACAAATGGGTGAAGAGGATTATTACCAAAGGTTACAACATCCCCCTTTTAGAGGAACCAAAAAGACCAAGAAGGATCCCAGACATTCAACTTAGTCACAGGGAGGCAACAGACTTAGAAATTCAAAAACTGCTCAACAAAAGAGTCATCCAGGCAGTCCCACCAGACCAGAGAGGATCCAGAATTTACTCAAGATTCTTTTTTTAGTGCCATAGAAAACAGGGGACTGGAGACTGATTTTGGACCTCGATCAGTTGAGCAAATCAGTTCAACAAACTAAATTCTCAAACTCATTCAGCTACTGCTCTCGGTTCAGTCTATACTTACATTCTTGGAAAAAGGTGATACGATGTGCTCAGTAGAGCTTCAGGATGTCTATTACCATATAAAAATGGACAAGTGTTCTAGAACATTCCTATGCTTTCAGCTGGGAACCAGTCACTATCAGTTCAGGGCACTTACCTTTGGTCTCACCACAGCCCCCAGCATGTTCACCAAATGCATGGCAGTGTTAGCAGCTCACCTCAGACTGCTAGGATTCTGAGTGTTTCCATATCTAGTGGACTGGCTACTTACTGCTCCCACCAGGCATCAACTCATAAAGGCATGAGATTACACTCTTCTCCTTTGTTCTAGCTTAGGGATCACTATAAACTATGAAAAATCACATCTAAAACCATCACAACAGCTGGAGTTCATTGGAGCTATGCTCGACACAGTCACTGGCATTGCATCACTTCCCCTAGAAAGACTCCAAAGAATCAGATCACAAGTGAGCCATATCATTCACAGCAAGAAAGTAACAGCAAGACTCATTCTACAGGCTCTAGGGTCAATGTCAACCTCTGTCACTCTAGTTCCCCTGGTCAGATATCAGATGTGAATTCTTCAATGGCTTCTGGCCTCCCAATGGCCCTTATTGAATCAGACAATGTCTCATCTGATTATGATCACCAATCGATGCAAGGAAGACTTAAGTTGGTGGCTCCACTCCAAACAAATTTTGTTGGGCCTCCCCTTTCTACTTCCTCAACCTCAAGCCATAGTGACCACGGACGCGTCCCAGACTGGTGGGGGGCATTATCTGAGAAGGACAGTCCAAGATACTTGATCCCAGTTGGTGTCCAACTTGCATATCAGTGTTCTAGAGATGAGGGAAGTGCTCTTAGTGTTGCAGGCATTTCAAGATACCCTCCCCTTCGGAACGATTGCAGTACAAACAGACACTATATCTGTAGTCTGATACATCATCAAGCAAGGGGGAACCAGATCTTACCCTCTTTGTCGAGAAGCACTCAGAGTTTGGCAATGGGCGATTTCCTCCAACCTCTTTCTAATGGCAGTGCACATTCTGGGGAGCTCCAGCGTGATTGCGGACAAATTGAGCAGTACCATCCTCATACCTCATGAGTGGTCTCTCAATCCAGTGGTTGCAGACAAGATATTCCGCCACTGGGGCCAACCTTGCTATGACCTATTTGCGTCACCTCTGAACAACAAGTGCAGCAGTTACTTTGCCCTAATCCCCCACCCCGGGGGAGTCACCAAGAGACTCTCTCTTTCACAATTGCCCCCCCCAAGACTATTGTACTCCTTTCCTCAGATTCCACTAATATATCAGTTGCTAAAGAAAGCCAACAGGTCTAAGAACAGAATAATCCTCATTGCCCCATTCTCGCCTCTACAGGTCTGGTTTCCCTTCTTATGGCCTCATCTACTTTGGAAACCCTGGATATTAGACCCAGCTCCAGACCTATTGTCCCACCCAGAGGGACTGGTTCATCTGAATCTACAACATCTCAAGGTCACTGCATGGCTTCTCCAGTTCCCATGATTGCCACATATCCTTCCCTCACCTCCCTGGTCCAATGAATCATTCTGACCCACCACAAACTTTCAGCTATAACATTGTATTCATAACAAGTGGCAAAAGTTTACTAAATGGTCACTAGACTGTAATCTTGACCCATATTCAGCACCCGTAGACAAAGTTTTAGACTTCTTAGCTTTACTGTTTGAGACAGGCACATCAGCCTCTACTATTCAGGTGCATCTTGCTGTGATATCTAACTTTCATATTAGTTTCAGTTGTTCATCATGTATGTCACATAAACTTTCTAAAGCCTTTTTGAAAGGAACCTTAATGCTCAGACCTCCATATAAAGAAACCTCTGCACCATGGGATTTGAATCTGGTACTTCAGTCTCTGATTTCTCCCCCTTTTGAACCTTCAGAAAGTTTGTGACTTAAAATTCTTGTCCTAGAAAACCTTATTTTAATAGCTATCTCTTCTGCCAGAAGAATATCGTAAAAACAAGCCTTATTCTGCAGACCTCTCTACTTAATTTTTCATAAGGACAGGGTCTCCCTCCGAATAAAATCCCTCCTTCCTACCAAAGGTTATTTCCGAGTCAAATATCAATCAGACTTTATACCTCCCAGTCTTTTTTCCCAATTTTTCCAATAAAGGGAGGTACTGTTTGCATTTACTAGATGTCCACAGAAAACTAAGTTTCTACCTTCACAAAATGAAGGATATCAGAAAATTGGACCTGCTCTTTATTGCCTTTTCTTCAGTTTCTTTAGGGAGTCCAGTTTCTAAAGTTACTCTAGCTAAATGGCTTGAGGACTGTATCATCTTTATTTACAAGAGAAAGGGTCTCCACCCACTACTACCTGTAAAAGCACATTCAACGAGAGCTATATCACCATCTGCAGTTTTTCATGCCATAGCCTGTTTAGATGATATTTGTGCAACGGCAACATGGGCATCTCCTCATACCTTTATTACTCATTACAAACTGGATGAGGTCTCTAGGGGACGTGCACCATTCAGCTCGATGATGCTCATGAATATTCTTCCATGGCATCTCCCAAGATTCAGGTAGCTAGGGACTCTGTCCCACAGTCAAGGATTATGTGAAGATTAACAACATCAGATACAGAAGTTCTGTCTTACCGTAATATTCCATCTGTGTTGTCGATCTTCACTAATCCTTGACATTCCCACCCTCTCTCCTTCCCCCAAGCTTTAGAACTCTTGGTGGATCAAATATTACCAAAGATTGGCTTCACAGAACGTTATGGTAAAAACATAACTTCTTTTTATGTCTCTTCTGATCAATCTGGGCTTCCAAGATAAATGATACAAAATTCCTCCTTGACTTGATCTCACAAGACTGTGTTTCTTTGCTGTCTTCTAGATACTTCTCAAAAGGCCTTTCTGCACAAGAAAATGTGGATTTTTATCTGGTAACTTCTCTGAGCTTCTCCAGTTAGTCTCAGAATTCCACAAAAGAATGTCTCAGGATCATAGGTTTCATGGTTTCTAAGATTGTCATGATTCCTTTAGTCAGGTTACATATTAGAAAGATGCAGTGGTTAGTAAAAAACATATGAACCCATCATTTTCATCATCTGGAGCATCTAAATTCCATTTCTGGGCTTTCTAAAAATGGAACTGCATTGCTAGAGGCAATAAATTCATCTAAACCCAGGTCTCCTTTCTTTCCTCAAATCCCAAAAAACATTTGCTCACAATGGATTCTTCAGATAGATTTTGCTTGGGGAGAAGTTCCATGGGGGTAAAGGTGCAAGGCCTGCAGAGTCATTTAGACAGACCAAAGCACATCAACATAAAGGAAATATTGGCTGTGATCCATGCCTTAAAATCTCTTCATCATCTATGGTCACCAGGATCTCTACAAATGATTACAGACAATGCCATAGACATGTGGTACATAATCAGACTGGGAGGTACAAGGTCATACCCTTTTGTAAAATGGCGGTTGTGATGGCTTGGGAGGTAGCTGTAGTACATTTCTTAACCCATCAAGCATCTTGCATTTCATCAGAGCAAGACATAGTGGCAGACAAGTTGAGCAGGACCACAACAGACTCTCACTAATGGAAACTGAATGAGGAGGTCTTCCATGAGCTTATTCAGTTGTCAGGAACACGTCAAATAGATCTGTTTGCCTCCTTTCAAAACAGATAATTAAACACATTCTACACCAGGGCTCCTTGCAACAAGCCTGGAAAAACAGATGAATTTTCATTACTGTGGACAGGAATGTTCCTTTATGCTTTTCCACCCTTTCCACTGATATCCTGGGTAATTTTGAAGATTCAGAAGGACTCCCCACAAATCATTGTGGCAATTCCCTTTTGTCCCAGGAAACATTGGATCTGATGTCTGTTCAGTCCATTCCTCAACAGATTGGACTTCAGATGTTACCTCAGATCCATCTTCGGCCACTCAGGACTTTGGATCCCAAGCTCAGGTGCCTAACCTTACCCATAACCCTCCCGACAAAGCCCAACATTACCTCAGATTTTGTTTGCATTTCCTTTAAGACAGAAACTGATTTCCTTGCCCAAGTGTGGATTAAAGTTTTTATTTATTTATTTGACATTTGTTAACTGGGTTAGTTCAACTAAGCCAGAGGCCCATTTTCAGTGGAGACCCAAGGAGAAAATCTCCAGAGGTTTTACAGACACAAGAACAAATTTTAACATAGTTCATAATTAATCGCAACACAATTAAAAAAGCAGTAGTAATGCAGTTACTGATAATTAATATGTACAGAACAAAATGTGAATAAGATAATAATACAAAACAATGAATGATAGTAGTTGTAATATTAGCAGTGCTTTTTTTGTAGCAGATAGGTAGTATAAAAAGTTAGCATAGAAGCTAGGTATGACATACTTTGTAATTTGTAATCACCTATGTGGCATTTATTCTTGGCTTGGGGGGTGAGGGAGTATTGGGTTAGGTAGGGTCATAACAGGAGCAAGAGTTCATGCTAAGTAAATGTAGTCTAAGCTCTTTTTTTTGAAGTGTTTAGGGTGGAAGATGGCTCTTATATGTGAGGGGAGTTTGTTCCATGCTTGGGCTACGCTGAATTTGTAAAGTAGTTTTCCAGAATATTTGTTGGGTTTATAAATGTCAAGATGTTGTTGATATGATGTATGGAGAATACAGTTTGGGGTATAATAGGATACCAGGGAGGAGAGACAGAGGCAGGCAGTAGGTTTGTAAAGTACAGCGTGTATGATTTGAAATTGAGACATTTGGAGTAGTTGGGGAAATTCTGGCCATTTAAGATAGTTGAGTGCTAGGCAGTGGTGTGAGTTGTGTGGAGAGTTAGTGGCAAATCTGGCTACTTTATGGTAAGTTTGTTGGAGTTTGGAAATATGTGTGGAGTGAATGGAAGTGAGAAAAGGGGCTGCATAAAGAAGGGAGGGAAGGAGGAGAGGTTGAGATATGGAAAGTCTAGCTTTGGAGCTAAGAAAGTTTTTATTTCGATAAAGTACACCTAGTTTTTGGTAGGTTTTTTTATATTTTGCTGAATATGGAGATTAAATTTAAGTTCATCATTAATAATTCTACCTAGGAGCTTTGTGTGGGTTTCAGCTAGTATTGTGGTCTTGTCCAGTGATGTGATAACAAAAGAGGATTTGTGGTGAGAGGGATGTCGAGGAAAGAATAGTAAGAGTTTAGTTTTTTTTAGTTTTAAGATGAGCTGATTTTTGGTGAACCATGTTTCAGTGGATGGGAAGGTGTTTTGGGTGTGTGTGTGTGGAGGTCAGATAAGTTGTCAGAGATGGAAATAAGTGTAGAATCATTGGCGCAGTGAATGAGGGTGGACTGTTTACAGGAAGTATGGAGGTCGTTTATGAATATATTAAACAGAAGGGGCCTAGGATGGATCCTAGTGGGGCACCACATTTTATGCATAGAAAAGAGGAGGAGGAAGTGAGCCATCTGACAGATTGCTGCCTGTTGGAAAGTTAGCTGGTAAACCAGGTGAGAGAAGTAGAGAAGAGGTTAAGATCACTGCGTTTAGAGAGGAGTATGGGGTGGGAAACAGTGTCGAACACTTTGGAGAGGTCAAGGAAAAGAGAATATACAAGTTTGTTGTTGTCTCTGGCCTCAGCAACTGCATGAGTAAAAGTCAACAGGGCAGTAGAAGTACTGTGGTTTGGTCTGAAACCATGCTGTGTGAGTTAGTAGGTTTTCTTGAAGGAGAAAATTGAGTAGTTGAGTATGGATGCACTTTTCAAGTATTTTTGATAGAGGGGAAATTATGGCTATGGGTTTGTAGTTTGTTGAGTCAGTAGAATTACCACCTTTGTGCAGTGGGATGGTGTAAAAGGCTTTCCAAATTTCAGGGACAGTGGCTTCTTGAATGGATCTATTTATGAGCAGGGATACAGGGTAGGCAATGGATTCTGCAGCAAGTTTGAAAAAGACAGGTGGTAGGTGATCTGCAGAGGGAGAACAAGGTTTAAGCTTTAGCAGGAGTGATTTAATATAGGCTGTGGGGATGGGTCTAAGGGAGAAGATGGTGGTGTTTTTTGGAGTAGGGGTGGTTGGAGAGGGGTTCGAGTTAAGATTTATTTTTGTCAGTTTTTGCATGGTATCAATGAAATAATTATTGAGGAGGGTAGCAGTTTCTAGTGGGGTATTGCTGGGGAATGGGGAGGGGGTGGATGGGTTGCACGGGTGTAGGATTTTGTTTAGGTTGGCCCAGAATTTTTGTGGGTTATTTTGTCACATTTGGGTGAGTTGTAGAAGGACTTTTTATTGTTATAGACTAGTTTCTTGTTGAGGTTACATAGCTCTTTATAGTTTTGGAGGAGGGCAGGTGTTTTGGTTTTAGCCCAGGATTTCTAAGCACTATCTCTTTTGTGCATGAGTGCCTGTTTCTTTGGAGAGCCAGGGGGCATAGTTGGCTTTAGTTCTGATTTTCCGAGTAGGGGCTAGTGAGTTGAGAATGTCTAGAAAAATTTGATTAAATGCAAGAACAGCATCATTGAGGATGAGTTGCTGGAGGAAGGACCAGTTTATGCTGGCCAAAGTGGAGTTAAATGAGTTAGCATTAAAGTTAGTGAGTTTGTGACATTCGTGATAGGAGTGAAATTTGGGTGACTGGGGAGAGTATCTTTGGATGTAGGTGAGAAGATGATCACTTAGGCTGTCAGGTTGGGTGCAGGGGTTGTGGTAGAGGAGTGGGCTGTTTGTTGTAAGTTGTAAGTGATTTTTTTCATTGTTGTTTCCTCTTCTGTAGGGTAATTACGTATGTTTTGGTATTTTAACTTTTGCACTTTCTTATATTCTACCACCCCTTTCATAGTTAAATTATATAGGTGTTTATATAGGTATTTCCTTGTGCCTCTGTGTCATCTTTCAAAAAAAAAGACTACCTTTATATTTTAGGCTATGGTTACTGTTTTTAAGTTACTGTTTGTAACTATTTTTGACTATTTGTTGCTCTTACTCGGTATGACTCTTCATTATGGCTGAAAAACCTTCAGGTTTTAAAAAGTGTGTGGCCTGTGGCCATAAGATACCCAAATTAGATGCTCACTCTAAATGTGTGTACTGTCTCGGGCAGCACACTTGGATGAGCAGTGTGCTGTGTGCACAGCGTTTGGTATCTGGGCAGTGGTTAAGAGGAAGAATAAACTGATTCTTAATGGACTTGTTCCTGCCCCTGGGAAAATTCTTGAGATCATGAGACAGGAAAGTGGGTGGTCAACCGACTTCCCTTCCAAAGAGGAGTCAGTGTCCTTGAGGCCTTCGAGTCCAGCTCAGCTACATCTTGGGTGATTCCTCCCACTGGCAAGATGATGGATTTATCATCTCTAAGCAGGCATGGCAGGAGCCAGACATAGCTGAAGCAATGCCACATAAACCAAACAAATACTTGCTCTCTGCGAAAGATTGCAAACATTGAAGCAGAGGGCTGACCATGTATTCTATTTTAATGGAGGCGTCCATCAAAAAAGCTCACAGAAGAAAGCTCATCTGTTCATCCTCCTAACAGGGAGTTGAGGGTGCTGGACAGATTTGGGAAGTGGACTTAGCTTGTGCTACCTTTGCTCTGAGGGCACTGAATTACCTGACACACATCCCAAGATTTCACAGATTTTTGACCAGTGAAATCTCCAAAGTCCCTCCCCAGGTCTATATCTGCAGAAGAGAAGAAAACTTTGGATGCTCAGTTAGCCACCCTACAGTCACTGTCCATTGTCTCAATGGATCTGAATTCCAGTGCTACTGTAGGCGCTTTGAGAGCTACAGACATGGGAATTTAATGTAAGGAGACATACCTGGATGTGCTTGCGTGACTTTATGAAGCACTTCAAGATGTCCTTCATTAAAGCTCCATTTGCTGGCACAACACGCTTTGGTCCTAGAGTGAAAGAAACAGTGGCCAGAAGTAAGCAAGATGGAAGTATCCTTTCTACCATTGAAATATGCCTCACTACAGCCCAGAGATCTTTTTCTATGAACCAGAAAGGGGGTAAGGAACTATGGTTCCAAAAATCACAAGGGTTCTTTCCTAACACTAATGGAGACAGACCATCCCAGACATGTGGGGAGTTTTAATAATTTATGTCACCCACGACGCATAGGAGGGCTGCAAAACCAAGGCTTCAGAGGTGCTTTCACAAAAAGGTCTTATCAGCACTCCTGAATGATTGCCCAACTGCCATTCTCTAGAGGCAGTCAAGGAGCTCTTATTCATGCATTCAAAACGTGGACTCCGTCATGAATGACAAATGGATGCAGAGGATAATAACCAGATGCTATTGCATTCCTGTTTTTGTATCTTCCCTCAAATTCAAAAAGGTTACCATATGTTCTACCTTGTCAAAGACCAGCAGGATGCAAAGAAATACAAAAGCTGGTAAAGAAGCAAGTCATCCAAGACCAGACCAACTAGGATCCAAAACTTTCTCAAGATTCTTTTTAATGCCAAAAAAAGTCTGGGGACCTCAGGCCAATTTTGGACCTCAGTCACTTCATCCAGTATGTCAAGCAATAAAACTTCTAGATGGTCACATTCCATTCCATTCTTCCACTACCGAGAGTGAACAACTGGATATGTTTCAAGGAACAGACTGCCCTGAGACTTCAGTCTCAGCTAATATTAAAACATTATTTGTGTATAGAATAACATCACATACATCTTGTCATCTGACATGTGGTCCCCATGCAAGCCCCCCCCCATTGCTAGAAACTGCCAGGAATTAGCACCTACATGTCAATAATACACACACAAGAACATTGTTCAGATCTGGTGCAGCTTCTGGAAGTCATAAAACAATTACAAACTTCTGCTCCTCCTACAGAGATTAACAAACCTTGCTTCTTACAGACATTGTGCTTCTGGCTTCATTCAAAACTTTGAGATAACATCTTTATGGCCTAGGTCTAGTCATTTAATTTTTTTACTGTTTATCTAAGTCAGGTGGATTGAGATTAACCTCTTCTCTTCCAGTATCCTCTGTTGCACTATATACATGTAAACAGTTACAGTAATGTGCATACATTTTCTTTCTTCCCAGCAGGGCACATTGTTGATACATTTTTTCAACACAAGCATCTGTACAAATCATTTTGATATACAAATGACATATAATTCTTTACTGTTACACATCCACTGCCCTACTTCTCTTGGCATAGCCACCAATACCTCACATTGTCACATCTCAACCCCACTTTGAAGGCTTAAGCTATTTTTTCAGGTGACCCTTAAGAAACGTTTGAGAGGAATGAGTCTATCTGGGAATACATTAACCCATACCCTGTCTTGTGACCCCATCTGCATTGGCATTGCTGACCTCTTTACAGTGCTGCAGTGTCATGTCATTTGCCTACAACCCTAGGCTCCATCATAGTAAATTTGTATTTTTCTGGCTAGCTCGATGTAGCCAGAGATCCCCCTCAGACTCCTCCTGCCTCCTATTGCAAATACTTAGCACCAGGGTCTCCCTATCGTGGTAAGGTTTCATTATGTTAACATGGTACAGTTTGAGCCCCTGCTTCCTGTCTAGCAGCTTTACTATGTAGTTAATATCGCTGACCTTTCTTGCCACTTTGAAGGTTTCATCCCAAGCTGTCTGCAGCTTATTGTGTCTGACAAGAATGAGAACCATCACCTGCTGTCCCACAACATACTCTTGGGCTCAAGCATTCCTGTCTTACTAGACCCTTTTCTTGCTGCTGGGCACCTGCCAAGTTCTCCTTGGCCAAGCCCATGAGCTCCCTAAGCCTTGTCCTGAAGTTTAGGACATATGCCACAACAGACTCCTTGTGAGATTCACAAGTAAGTAAGTAAGTAAGGGAAATCTTCCCTTTATCACACTATAGTGCGGTCTCAGAGTTGGTATATTTAAAGAACAGGGGGGTGGGGGGCTTTCCCCCCTACCTACACTAGTCAGGTAAATTCTATTTTTTTTTTAATTATTATATGTTCGACGTTTGAAACTTTGAACATTTAAATTCGATTATTTAACATTCAAAGTTTTCAAACTTCGAACATATAATATAGACCCGTCTGGGTCTACCCCAGGCTACAAGACCCACATATCTGTCTCCAAGCCTGACTGCATGTAACTGCATGCACACAAGGTACTGCACTATCAAAATCATTCCCTATCAGGAAATCTGTAGGGATGTCCTCAATCACACCTACTTGCTTGCTTCCTTTTCCACCCTCCCAGTCAAGGTGAACCCTGGCCAAGGGTATTTGGAATAGGGTCCCTCCTAAATCTCTGACTGGAGTGGACTATCCAGGCAAGTACTGTTCCTCTTTAACCACTGCTGGCTTCACAATGGTTATGTCAGAGGCTGTGTCTCTCTTAGCAGTGGCCTATTTTCCATCCTCTAAGATAGGATATAATCTCTTGTACTAGTTTGGTACCCCTGTTGCCTCAGACAATTTACCACTGGCAGACAGTTATTCCCACTTGCTGGCTCACCCACCTTTTGTTCCCCACCTTGCCTCCATGGACATCTATATGATACATGACCCCACTGCTTACGTTTAAAACATTTATTCCTTGATCCTGGCTGTGTACCTGAACTAGTGGCTTCCCGCTGTTACTGGTGGACTCTGTTAGTGTGGTTTAAGCTGCCCACCATGGTTCCCTTTATACCAGTGTGCAGGACTGTGTATCCCTTTCCTGTGCAGTGATGTCCTGCTTGCTAAGTAGAGATCCACTTTTCCCCAGCTCATCTGCAGAGTTACATTCTTGGTCTGCCAACCAGACTCTCATGTCCTCAGGCAAAGTGCTAAGGGCTTGTTCCCTCACCAAAAGGTCTGCCAGTCTTTCAGAAGTGGTAACCTGATACCCACTCACCCACCTATGAAAATAAGTGCTTGACTCTAGCAATATATTCTCACACACTTTCATCTGCCTTGACTCTGTGCTCATGAAACTTTTTTCTGTAAGCTTCATGTGTTAGCTTAAAACATTCAAGTAAACTTTTCTTTACTTTTTCACAGTTTTAACAATCAATATCAGACAATTTAAGAACAGCAGTTACAGCTTTACCATGGAGTAAGGGGGGTCAGGAAGTGTACCCAGAGCCCTTGGTCAACATTATACTGTTTACATACCCTTTCAGATATATGAATAAAACTATCAAAAATTAGCACCCTGTGCAAACTGTGGAAGAAATTTTCTTACCTTTATTGCTTTTGGGGTTCTGTTATTTCCTTCCTCATTACCTCAATGACCCTGGTGAAGACTCAGCATATCCCCCTCACGTTGACACTGCTTCTCATTTTCTTCAGCCTCCAAATGCTGCAATCTCTCATTCTTTTCAACCTCCAAACACAGCAGTCTCTCTTTTTTTTTTCAGCAAATGCCACAGTCTGCTGATTCTATTTCCAAACGTTTGGCCTTCAGTTCAAGTCTCTTTAACTCCAGATGGATGTTTACATCCTCTGAGGAAAAGGTGAGCTGTCCTCCTTCTGAGGGCTGCAAATTCCCACCACCAGTCTGGTTATCCTCCTGGTTGCTGGTCTGAGCTGTGACTAAGGCTGAAATCATTTCCTCTTTAGTCAGTTTGGCATGCACCAGTCCTTTGGTTTGTACACCTTGGCCAACTGGTTCTTTGTCAACGTTCCATAATCCTCTGCTGACATCTTTGGCTGTTTTCCCTGATCAAACTAAACTAACAAAAAAAATGGAAGTGTTGTGAAAGGAAACTCTGAATGTTTACCTTGTGGCTGCTTAAAAGTTCACCCACCTTCAGTGACAACTGTTTACAGGCTACAGAAGTTCAATTAATATCCCACCACTGCTCACCAATATGTGACGTCCCCACTCTGGGCCATTAATCAAGGAGCTTCAATCCTCACCACTGACACTAGAGACGGACGTTCACTTAGAACAAAAACGGATACACCCAGTATTTCCAGATGCAGCTGTCTGCATCAAGCACAGTTTCCCATAAGAGCACACAGGGAATACACTCAGCCCGGGGTCTGGATTTCTCTCTCTGTCTCTCCCCAGGTCCCCCAAAAGGCTCCCCACTGGCACAGCTTTAGAGTTAAGTCCTCAGCCCAAGTCCTCCAGCACCCTCTCTGTGAAACTAGTGCTTCATGTCCCTGCTCCAAGTAGCTGATAGACACACACACACACACACACACACACACACACACACACACACACACACACACACACACACACACACACACACACACATACACACACCCACCCACACCTGGGAAAGGCTGGTACAGATTTATCCACTATGCCTCCTTCTGCCCAGACAATAAGGTAGTTATCACTGCTACCAGATACTACAAAGCCAACTACCTAAGGCTCTTGCAGTGGTACCCATGTATATCGAGTGAAATTAATATTAATACAAATGGTAATGTTGACCAAACAGCCAGGCTTCAGGAGTGGCCATAGTGTCACCAATACATGTAAGTACTCTCAAAGGTTAAAACATTTTCTAAAGGACATGCCACAGTGAAACGTTTAAATATATTTAATAATAAATAATAAAAGAACGTGAAAATACAAAATATCTGTTTACAGTAAACACCAGAGTCACAGGAAATATTAAAATAACACATCTGGAAAAATTCACACAGTTACAGAAAAACAATACTTAACTATTCTCACTATATTTTCATGACTAATCTAGAGAATTAGTGTTCTTACTTACTTAATAGAGCAAGGCAAGACGAAGTCAGTGAGGGATCCTTCTATGTCAGGTTCCGAGGAACAGAATGCCCTAAGACTTCAGTCTCATCTAATATTAAAACATTATTTCTGTACAGAATAGCATCACGTACATCTGGTCATTTGACTTCTTGTTCCCATGCACCCCTCTATTGTTAGAAACTGCCAGGATTTAACACCTTTGGGTCAATAATACAGACACAAGAGCATTGCTCAGATCTGGTGCAGCTTCTGGAAGTTGAAAAACAATTACAAACTTCGGCTCCTCCTACAAAGACTAACAAGCCATGCTTCTTATAGACATTGTGTCCTTGGCTTCATTCATTCATCTTTATGACCGAGTTCCAGTAATTTAATTTTCTTACTATTTCTCAAAGTCAGGTGGATTGAGATTAACCTCTTCTCTTCCAGTAGTGTCCATTACAATAATATATATAAACAGTTAAAATACTGCATGTACATTTCTTTTCTGCTCATCAGGGCACACTGTTGATACATTTTTCAACACAAGCATGTTTGATATAAAAGTGACATATAATTCTTTATTTAATTCCAGCTAGCTGTGCTGGCATATGTTACACATCCACTGCCCTACTTCTCCTGGCATAGGTGGCAGTACCTTACATTGTCACAGTAGCTACCAAGACCACTTTAAATCAGAACATCAGTCTCACAGTTTCCTTCCCAAATTTCTACAATAAGGGAGAATGCATTCTACATTTGTTAGATGTTTATAGACAGTTCTGTTTTTACATCCACTGTATGAAAGCATTCAGAAAGTCTGATCAACTTTTTGTCTTTCTTATCAAATAGACTGGGGTCATGGAGTTACTAAACTCACTTTATCAAGATGGTTGTCTGCTTGCATTACACATGTATACAGAGAAAAAGGTTTAGCCTTACCCCGGCGCATCAAAGTGCACTCTACAAGATATGTGGCAACCTTAGCTGCTTTCTTTTCTAGAGCATGTATTGATGACATTTGTGCACTTGCCACTTGGTAAAATGTTCATACTTTCATATCGCATTATAAACTGGATCTGCTCTGGAGATGCAAGGAAGTGTTTGATTCAGCTGTCCACTGGAATATCCTTCCATGAATCCAGCCAAGAGAAATGGATGGAAGAGACAATATCAGTTCCAAAAGTTAGGTACTTATAATGATAGATCTGTGTTGTCTGCTTCTGTCCTTACTCAACTCCCCTCCCACCTATCCTTCTGCCTGATTATGAAATTCATTATTCCTTTATCCTGGTCTGACCAGACTAAGCTATTCTGAAGGCCCTCTAAGTATACTTTCTAGTTTCAGATCACATTACGAGCATTCATATTACCTTTGAATACAGTCTTTTATAGCATTATTATTATTACAATTATGACGTCTGTACTTTTGGGCAAGTTCAATCTGAGGTAATGTTGGACTTTGCAGGAGGTAATAATGGATAAGGGGAGGAGCCTGAGCTTGGGATCCAATGTCTTGAGTGGTCAAAGACAGATCCGAGGTCAGATTCGAAGACCCATCTTTTGAAGAAGGATGGAAGAAGTAACTCAGATCAATCATCTTGGTAAGTACATAACTTTCATTTCTCTCTTCTTATGGAATTGGCTAAGAACTATTTACACAAGCTTCCTCACAGAATGGATCTACTCACATAAGGGAGGGGTGAGACTGATACACCCCAGCCTCAATCAACCTTAACTGACTACCTGGATTATTCAGTTCTAATAACCTTTAAACATTTATTTCATAAGAATGTGTAACAGGTACTAAAAAAGGCAAGAAAACCTGCTACTAGAAAATCCTGTTTTGGCAAGTGGAAGCAATTTTTAGTTGGTTCTTGCTAACAACTAGGGGCCTGTGAGGGATTTTGTATCATTGGTGCTCAAAAATGTTTTTGAGTTACTTTCCTCGTCTTTTTTATTCCTCTATAAAGATTCAAAGAAGTCAAACAAACAGCAAAGAACCAAACCAGGAAGTAAGTGCACACACAGCCAGGAAATGGAACAGCTCCTTGTAAGTTCACCAAAGCAGATTCAGTAAATCCAGGTAGGCACCAAACAAATTCAAATAATTCCTTTATTCAGAACCACAGAATGATAACACACAAGCGCTTTCGCTCAGCGGAATTCTGAGCTTTATCAAGTGACACCATGCTGTTAAATCAGGTGTCTTATATACCTTGAAAATCCTAGATTAATTAGAAAGCACTGCCAATTAACAATTTAAAGAGACTATGCGCTTTTCCACATGCTTAAAAATTCCATTAAAACAAAATGTATAAAAAAGTAGTGATAGAGTATGCTTAAAATAATGCATTAATGTATCTGTTACTACTAAAAATGTTGATAACATAAAAATAAACAAAACATTATACACTATTTCCCTAATGTTTAACTTTATAATAAAACTTGCCGTGTGCAAAAATCTGCACTTCTTTTGAAAATTGAAATAAGATGGAATGACTTGACATACCAACTGTTGTTCGTGTAATTGTAATATAAGGCTAATGCCTAATGTGGGTATGACAATAATTTCTTTTCTTGGCCTTGTTGACAGCCCTGCTGGAAAAAGAGAACACTATATCTTAAGTAAACTAAACTGTGCTATACAGTAGGTCATTCCTTAACATAGACCTTGTGTAGTGTAACATTAAGTAAAAAACATGTCCATGTGTTGGGTGCTTGTCATAAATAATTGTATGGGGAATGTCAAACTAAAGTCTTGCCCTTCTTAGTTTCAATAGTGGCTTGATACTGATCAAACCATTAAGCCCAGGGGGTCTTCCAGCATCTAACTTTAATTGCCAGAGGAGTTCTCGGTATTCTAAAGTTGATTCCCAGTCACCCCCCCTGGCATCAGGCTCAACTTGTTCCAGTACCATGAATTTCAGTTTTATGTTTGGACAGGTCAGGGAGTGTTTATAAAACGCGTTGGTTTCCTTCTTTTTGTTTATATCGTAAAAATGCTCATATATCCGCTTGCGGAATTCCCTTTCCGTTTTTCCTACATAGAAACTGTTGCATGTGGTGCAGAAGCCCAGATAAACCACTCCCTTGCTACCACATGTGAAATGGCCTGCTGGGTAGATTTTAAACCTTCTGGATGGAATGGTGACACTTTTTTCTTCCAAGATGGCATGGCATTGGCTACATGTCCCACATTTAAACGTACCCTTTCTTGCTGGGTTGATTTTCCTTGTAATGTTCTGCTTTTTTTCGAACATTTCCTTAAGATTGGTACCCCTTCTCCTTACAAATGAAGGTTGGTCAGGCAATAGCCCCCTGAACTCTAGGAACGGGCCTGTTCCTAGAAAGGGGCTATCCTTTGGACCTCTTTGAAAGCCTGGTCGAGGAGGTAAACTCTAAAAGAGGAACTGTCTACCCACCCCTTCTGGGTAAGGGAACGGGCACACCAGCTAGTTCCGTTCCCGTTATCACCAATGAATTTAAGAACAGTTTTATCTACACCTATTCCTTGCATTCAAGGGAAATGGAGGAATCTATAAGAAAATGTTGGCCTGTACTTGCCCTCTTTGAAGAGTTCAGGGGGCTATTGCCTGACCGACCTTCATTTGTAAGGAGAAGGGGTACCAATCTTAAGGAAATGTTCGAAAAAAAGCAGAACATTACAAGGAAAATCAACCCAGCAAGAAAGGGTACGTTTAAATGTGGGACATGTAGCCAATGCCATGCCATCTTGGAAGAAAAAAGTATCACCATTCCATCCAGAAGGTTTAAAATCTACCCAGCAGGCCATTTCACATGTGGTAGCAAGGGAGTGGTTTATCTAGGCTTCTGCACCACATGCAACAGTTTCTATGTAGGAAAAACGGAAAGGGAATTCCGCAAGCGGATATATGAGCATTTTTACGATATAAACAAAAAGAAGGAAACCAACGCTTTTTATAAACACTCCCTGACCTGTCCAAACATAAAACTGAAATTCATGGTACTGGAACAAGTTGAGCCTGATGCCCGGGGGAGGGGTGACTGGGAATCAACTTAGAATACCGAGAACTCGTCTGGCAATTAAAGTTAGATTCTGGGAGGGCCCGTGGGCGTAATGGTTTGATCAGTATCAAGCCACTATTGAAACTAAGAAGGGCAAGACTTTAGTTTGACATTCCCCATACAATTATTTATGACAAGCACCCAACACATGGACATGTTTTTTACTTAATGTTACACTACACAAGGTCTATGTTAAGGAATGACCTATTGTATAGCACAGTTTAGTTTACTTAAGATATAGTGTTCTCTTTCAGCAGGGCTGTCAACAAGGCCAAGAAAAGAAAATATTGTCATACCCACATTAGGCATTAGCCTTATATTACAATTACACGAACAACAGTTGGTATGTCAAGTCATTCCATCTTATTTCAATTTTCAAAAGAAGTGCAGATTTTTGCACACAGCAAGTTTTATTATAAAGTTAAACATTAGGGAAATAGTGTATAATGTTTTGTTTATTTTATGTTATCAACATTTTTAGTAGTAACAGATGCATTAATGCATTATTTTAAGCATACTCTATCACTACTTTTTTATACATTTTGTTTTAATGGAATTTTTAAGCATGTGGAAAAGCACATAGTCTCTTTAAATTGTTAATTGGCAGTGCTTTCTAATTAATCTAGGATTTTCAAGGTATATAAGACACCTGATTTAACAGCATGGTGTCACTTGATAAAGCTCAGAATTCCTCTGAGCGAAAGCGCTTGTGTGTTATCATTCTGTGGTTCTGAATAAAGGAATTATTTGAATTTGTTTGGTGCCTACCTGGATTTACTGAATCTGCTTTGGTGAACTTACAAGGAGCTGTTCCATTTCCTGGCTGTGTGTGCACTTACTTCTCTATAAAGATTCACCTTGCAGCCATTTCAGCATATAGGTCTACAAATCCCCCTCTTTCTTCTCTGTTTGTGGTAAAACAGTTTTCTGAAAGGTGTGTTATACCCGAGACCTCATTGTAAACAGATTACTCTTCCTTGGGATCTCATCTTTGTGCTGGAGAAGTTGACTCTGTCATCCTCCTTTGAACCTGCTTGTCAGACTTTAAGGATCTGATGTTGTCTTTTTCATCCATTCCTAAGCTAATGGGGTCTCAGATTTGACCTCAGATCTGACTTTGGCCATTTCTAAAAGCTTGGAGCCGTAGCTCAAGCTCCTCCCCTTACCCATAATCCTCATCACCAATAGCATATCTTCAGATATCGTTTACTGCTTCAGCAAATGGACATGGTCTCTATAGCTGAAGTGTCTTTTTCAACACTGGATAAGTGATATTTATATTTTTATTTATACAGTATAAATACTTATATTTCCATCCTGTTCTGGTTCTTCCTTCCCTTTATAACACTTAGAAAACTGCTTATTTTCTGCATCCTCTTTTGACATAGGCCTTCAGCTCTTAAACTATCTCTCTAACTGCTACCCATGTTCAGATACTCTGAATTTTACCATTGTTGGTAATATTTTAATTTTTGCCATTGTAGGTAATCTCCTTTTCTTGTCTGTTTTCTCTTTTTTTTAATTTTAGATGGAGTTAATGTCAGTCAAGCTGACCAACTTTAAAAAATGCACCTCCCATGGCCACAAAGTACTAAACTCAGATGCTCACCAGGAGTATGCATACTGTTTGGGTTCTTCTCATTTAGATACAGGCTGTGACATATGTGCAGGTTTCAACCACAGTGCCCTGGATGAACACTGCAGTAAATTGTTTTTGAAGGGTCTTTTGCCCTCTACCTCTTCAGGCTGTTCTTCTTCTGCTGCTGTGTCTGCTGGAGCTCCTCCTTCCAAGAAGCCTGCTAAGAAGGCCAAGGGGATTAATCGCGCAACAGTAAAGAAGGAAGGAAACAATCCATCCCCTGATCATTCTTCTTCTGCTGTTCCAGGTTTTATTCCACCTGAAAAAAGCTTCCAAACCATTGGATCTGTCAGGTCTTGATCCAGCAACATCTAAGGCCAAGTCTTTTGCTCACTGCTCTGCCTCCTTTACCCCGGAGCTGATAATTTCTCGGATCCACTCACCTTTCCTCCAAGGGGCTCCAAGAAGAAGTTCCAGGCCACTTTCTATGCCATCATCTCTCAGGTCATCTCAAAGCCTAACTGAATGTGATGTGGACAAGATGATGAGTAAGTTTCTCTGGGCCCAGATTTAATTGGGAGTTATACCGTCTCCACCTCACATTGGACCTGTGAGCCTACCATCAGCAGCTACCCAGTTGCTAACTCCTTCTCTGATACAAACTTCAATTTCAGAGCATTCTGACAAGAATCCTGATTCTGTCTATGTCAGATCAGAAGGCTTAGACTCTGATGGTATCTGTGATCCAGATGGCTCTGACCTTGTCGGAGTCATAGGGATCTTGGAGCCAAAGTATTGGTACCAGATCCAGGGGTTAGGGTCAGCTCCAGTGTCCTGGGAGCCATCTCTTCCTCTTGCATTCTTGGAGCTAGACAACTTGGCTCTGACTTCTGCCTTGAGTCAGAGTTATGGTGATGCTCTGAGACATCCTGGGCAGTTGTCTTCAGCTCCTGATAGGGTAGTTCTTGCTTCTCCTTTGTCTTATTGCTTCTCCTTTGTCTTCAGCCTTTGAGGTAGCAGACTAAGCTTTCTCCACCTCTGTGGATAAGACATGCTTACCTCCTTCTGGTCCACCCCTTTCACAACTGTCTGTTGTGGTCTCAGAGGATATACATCTTGTTACATCTGGGTAGCCGGCCCGTACAAGTCTTGAGGCAGTTCTCATTCAGGACTCACCTCATACTTCCTAGTCGTCTCCAGAACACCCCAACAGAGAACCCCCTTGGAAGTGTACATGCAAGAGGAGGCTATATTTCCAACAGGAATCCCTCACAGAAGACACTGACTTTGATGGGGGGGGACAGTTCCCTAGATAATCTCTTGAGGATGTCTCCTTTTGGGGAAATACTTGAGCTTTTGAGACAGAAAGGTGGTTGGTTTTCTGACCCCCTCTTCCTAAGAGGAAGTAGTGTTTCTTGAGGCTTTTGGAGCCAGCTTAGCTATGTCCCGATTAGTCTTCCCAGCAGATGAGATGATGTACCTCATCTCCTACCGGGCATAGAAGGATCTGGATGTTATGGAGCCATCCTGAACAGATCAAATAAATACTTAGTTGCACCAATGGATCAGGCCCACTTAGTCCAATCAGAAGGCCAGTCTTCACATTAATGTCCTGAATGGTCATGGTTCAGTCCATTCTGCCACTTTTGGACAAGGGTCCCCCTGTAGATGCTATGGTGGTAGCAGCAGCCACCAAGAAAGAACTTACAGAGCAAAGTTCTACTGTCCATCCCCAACAGCAGAGAGTCAAGGGCATTGAACAGGTTTGGGAAGCACATGTATGTGTCAGCGACCTTTGCCATTAGGTTGCTGAATTATTTGGCACATGTCACATTATTTCAGAGGGACATGATCAAAGAATTTTCCATTGTCCTGGCTGAGTACATGTCTGCAGAGGACAAAAAGATCTATGCAGCTGACCACCCTACCAACGCTATGAAATGTTTCTGTGAGGCTCATTTCCCATGCCTCAGAAGGTGCTTTGAGAGCTGCAAGTTCAGGAATAACCTTGAAATGGCATGCCTGGATACACTTCTTTGACTTTGCATAGCCTTCCAAGTCATCATCATCATCAGCCCCCTTTTTTCCATTTTTTTCTACATGGGGTCATGGTATTTTGTTAACTGTCACCAACTCTCTTGATTGACTGTCACAGATCTTCTTTCACACAAGCCATCCACCTCTTTGCTGGACATCCTCATTTCCTCTTCTCTTCTTCCTGCCTGTCCCAAATCTTCCTCACCAGAATGTCTTCTGCTTTTCTACACATGTGCCCAAACTACCATAATCTGTTCTCTTTCATCTTTTCTGCAATTGGAGCTACTTTGGGTTCTGCTCATATGTCCTCATTTCTTCGTCTGTCCCACAGTGTGCATCCTACCTCCTTTCTCAGGCACTTAATTTCCAACACTTTTTTCAACTGTTCTGCCTTTACTGCCCAGGTTTTTGCTCCATACAGTAGTACTGGTTGCACCACTATCTTGTACACCTTACTTTTCAGCTTCTTTGGCATTCTTCTGTCAGAGACTACACCTGATACTCTATGCCAATTGGCTGCAGCCCCTCTGAGTCTAGCTTTGACCTCTTCATTCAGACTATCCTTCTCCTCAACCACCCCTCCCAGATACTTGAAGCTGTTTACCTGTTCCACTATCTTCCCTTCTATCTCTATTCTCAGCTCCTTCTGATTTCCCCAATTTGCTGCCATTGCTACCATCTTATCTGTGCTTAGTTTCATCACATGTGCCTTCAGATTTGCATTCCATTCTCCTATCCTTTGTTGAAGTTCTAGCTCAGAGTCTGCCTGTACTGCCACATTGTCTGCATATAGCAACTTTGTTGATCTGTCCCCTTCAACATGTTTACTAATGTAGTCCATCACCAGTATGAACGGCAGTGTGCTTAGAGCTGAACCCTGGTGTACACCCACTCCCACTGGGGACCTCTCTGTGAGGCCAAACACTGTTCGTACTTGAGTCACTGGGTTCTTGTACATAGCCTGCACTAATTTTACCATTGTTTCTGGGACTTCAAACCACCACAGTACTGCTGAGATCAGCTTTCCTGGGACCTTGTCATATGCTTTCTCCATGTCTAGGAATGTCAAGTTGGACTCTCTGTTCATCTCTAGCTTCTTCTCAAGTATCTGTCTCAATGCAAACATCGGGTCAGTTGTGATGCATCCTGATCTGAATCTGAACCACTGATCTCCTATCTTACATTCTACTCCTCTGCATGTCCGTTCATCAGTCGCCCTCTCCAGAACATTCATGCAATGTGGTAGGAGTTTGATGCCTCTGTACTGCCCACAGTTGTGGATGTCCCCTTTTTTCTTGTACACTGGCACAAGTATGCTTATTCTCCAGTCATCTGGGATATGCCTTTCTCTCCACACTGCTTTTAGTACCCTCAGGAGCCATGTCTCCCCTATCTTTCTCAGCATCTTTATCATATCTGCTGTGATCACATCTAAGCCTTCTGCTTTCCCTGACTTCATCTTCCTTAGTGCTGTTCTTACTTCATACCCTTTCAAGTCATCATTCTTCAGTGCTCCCTTTAATGGATCTACCTTATTTGGTACCAATGTTAAAGAAACCCTATCTAGGAGTGAACACGATGGGAAGACATATCTGTCATAGTGATCCATTTTTTTTGCACCTCAAAGACCCTTTTCCCAGAATCAGAGAGGTGACAGGAAAATGTAGTTCCAAAAGTCACAAGGTTATTCCCAGGACACCTATGGGGACAGAGTCCCCCACTGGCAAGGAGAGAACTCAAACAATAGACAAAGCCCTCGTGGCAGAGGAGGCCTGCAAATCAGGGCTTCAGAGGTCCCTTTTCTGAGAAAGCTTATCAGTGCTCCTGAAGGGTTGCCCAGCTGCTGTGCTCGGGAGGTAGTCAGAGGGAACTTATCTCTGCATCAAAAAACTGGACTATCATCACCAAAGACTCTTGAGTGCAGACAGTTATCTCCAGAGGTTATTACATACCCTTTTCTCTAGAACCTCTGAATCGCTGTACAAAACTTCCAAACTTTCCACCCAGTCAGAGAAAAGCAGCAACCAAAGAAATACAAAAACTCCTGGAAAAAAGAATCATCCAGATGGTCCTCCCAGACCAGCAAGGATTTGGAGCTTATTCAAGATTTTTTTTTGGTGCCAAAGAAAACCAGGATCTGAGACTCATCTTGGGTCTCAGCATCTTAAACCAGTTTATCAAATGTTCCAAGTTCTGAATGGTCATGGTTCAGTCCATTCTGCCACTTTTGGACAAAGACAATTGGATGTACACAAAAGATCTCCAGAATGCGTACTATAACATCAAAATAGTTAGGTGTTCCATGAGAGTTCTTCAGTTCCAGCTGGAAGCCATTCATTATGAATTCAGAGTTCAGCCCTTTGGTCTCAACACAGCCCCCAAGGTGCTCACCAAGTGTATGGCAGTTGTTGCAGCTCACCTGAGACTGCTAGGATTCCAGATGTTTCCATATTTTGACCATTGGCTCCTCTGTTCTCGCACCAAGCATCTTCTCATTCAAACTAGGAGCCACTTGCTCCAATTATGTCTTCAACTGGGCATTACAGTGAACTGCACCAAATCTCAACTCTCCCCTTTCAAGTCCTGGAGTTCATTGGTGCTCATCTAAACATGTTTACACAAATTGCCATTCTCTCTCAATCAAGGATAAATACATTATGGGGCCAAGAATCCTAGTTACTGTCTTATCCTTCCCTGCCAGCAAGGTTGATTTTTGCAACTTCTATGATCTAGGGCAGCTTCTGTAACTGTAATATTCCAAGTAAGATATTACATGAGGGTACTTCACTGGATGGTGGCAGTGCAATGGTCTATCAGACTGCATTTCTTTGCTCCAATATGTATTACAAGAAGTTGTAAAGAGCACGTTTTAGTGGATCACTGCAACAGAAGTTTCTCAGAGCCACCCTTTTATCCTTCTTCCTCCCATTGCCACAGTGACCATGGACACCTACCAACTAGGATGAGGGAGGGCATTTCTTGGGAAGGGCAGTCCAAGGCAGTTGGTCCAGTCAGAAGGCCAATCTTCACATCAATGTCCTGAAAATGAGAGAAGTCCTATTAGCATTGCTTGCTCTCCTTCCAGGGATGATTGCCATTCAGACAGACAATATGTCAGTTGTCTGGTACATCAACAAACAGAGAGGAACCAAGTCCTACCTCCTATGTTGAAGAGTGATGAGAGTTTTGGAGTGGGAGATCCAGTGGCGGCTGGTGACTTCAAATCACAGGGGGGCTGCAGGAGACGCTGAATGGGCGGGGTCAAAGGGAAGGGGTGTGGTCAACCATAAAGGGGAGGAGCTATGCACAAAACCACAAAAAAACTAACTTTAATTAAATACGCTGCCCTGGGTGGCAAACCATCATTATGAAAGTCCAATCAAGACAAAAATAAGTGTAGAAGAATAAAAATATTTCAATGCATTGGCTGCATGACAGCTTACTTAATATCTAGATGGAAACAAAAGGTTGTGAGGCATGAAAAAATAAATTACTTTTTAAATACATTACTGGAATGCCAGTCAAAATCAAGTATAAGAAAAACCAGAAGCACTCAACTCAAACTACTTCTCCTTGCACTGCAGTTCTAATTATAATATATTCAGCTTTATTAAAGTACCAAGCAACATGCTGAAAGTAGAAATCTATGTGATGCCCCCACTTGTAAAAATGTTTCTTATCCAAAAAAGACCTGCTGGCTGACAACGTTGCATGGGGAAAACATGATAAAAGTAAAAAATGAAAAGCAAACAAGAAACAAGCTCAAGATACATTGCTTAAAGGATTACTGTACAGGTTATGGACCACACATGAGTGGCATTCTGTTTAGTTTACGGGTAAAGCCTGTAGAGATGACTGGAAGTCTCCAACAAGTGTAATGAGCTTTTTAAAATAATGGAATCCTGTCCTTTAATACCCAAGGCTTATACATTATCTAGTCAAGTATTCTCTGCATGGCAACAACAGAAAGGCTTTCAATGTTGGCAATTCTTTAACAGTATGCTTATTAAAGCTTACTTGCATCTTACGATGTCAGACAAGCTTACCTTATGGTCATTAAAGCATTGCTACTTAAACACAGAGCAACAGGCACTTTGAGTAATAAGCATAAATCAACAGTACAAAAATATGACAGAAACCAGACCATTCTGCAAAATCAAGGACAGATGAAAAGCCACTGTAGTACTTATGCAGTGTGTCCTCCCCATCCAAGGTAGATACAACTACTCCTTGCCTTGCTTGGACACATCCAGAGTCACTACATGGGGAGTGGGGTGCAACAAGCATGTCACAATTTGAAATCTCTCTGGCTGACTGTGATGGCCCTGACACATTTGTCATACCTCTCAACTTCAAGAGCAAGAAATCTGGACAAAGCCATACACAGAAGTGGGACAAAGGCACAACAAGAAGGACAATTTTAAATATTGCTCTAATAAACTTAGAAAGATAATAGAATAGGTCTTGCATTAGTATGAATTTTCTGAAGGGTATAAAATCTGAAACTCAAATGTCTGTCATTTTCTAACTTCAGTCTTTAGTGATTTGTCACTAATTTGCCAAAAACACAATTTTATGACAAATGGAACAAAAATGTGATGCAAAAATATAAAATACACACACAATACAGCTTCTACCTGTCAAAGAAGGGACACTTTAATATTAGTACTGCTACCTTGAGCAGCTGACAAAATAAAAGAATCTACATGCATTTCAAGTAATCTATAACTTTGATTATTACAGTTATTTCTTAATTGTAAACCCTCCATGTTTTCTTCCAAAATTGCTATTTTTGGAGGGATTATTAGGGGAAGAGCAACATTTTGAGCCAAAAATTGGGGACAGTTGAGAGGTTGGCTATGCCTAATTCTATAAAGCAATTTATTTGCATGTACCTCTCAACCTGTTAATGCAGTAAATCTGAACAAGGCCAAATATATTGGGGGCACATATAAACAGTACTAAAAATTGCTCTTGTATAAATTGAGACAGTTGATAGAACGGCTCTTACTTTAACATGCATTTTATGAAGGTTATGAAGTCTGAAACTTATTATTTAGTGACTTCTGGCAAATCATTTAGGAATTAAAACTACAAATTTTATGAACAACAAACCAAAAATAAGAAGCAAAAATCTATTCATTCTTTGAAAATCTGGACAGTTGGGAGGTATAGTTCAGCTGGGCCTGTCTGAGTTTGCTGCCCTTCCCCTGACAAAATAATGGTTGAACTGGAGCCTCTGCAGCCATTCCAATTAACCATTACTTGGCTATTTCACTCCATTTACCATAAGCACTAATGTGCATACTGCTTTACTTCAATGATTGGACTTCATTTGAAAGTTTTATTTTGTATTTTACAGCACAAACATTAAGTAATCTGTTAAACAAAGCAATGCAGTCTCACAATGAAAACTTAGCATTAAAACTTCTCTGCCCTTGAAACTCACATTCATTGAAACAGCATTGAAACCCACATTCAAAGAAAATACATTTTGCCAGTGGCAGATAAAGATTAATTTTGGGCTGTTTTCGAATCATAGGCCCCTTGCATATGAAACATACATGTGCTCTTTGATACACCTTCCTCATTGTACTAAAAATTATATTCCTTGTACAATACAGTACACTTGTTAGAGGGTGTTTTAAATTTGTTTTGAACATTTTTCCAGTAAGCAATGAAACAAAACATATGCACCCATAATGGCAAAACTGCCCAGTTGAGAACATTTATCATAAAAAGTCTACTCAGACTTCCACAGTCCACCATTATTAGTAAATATACACAATTCTACAGTCCACCATTATTAGTAAATATGCACAATTCCACAGTCCACCATTATTAGTAAATATGCACAATTCTACAGTCCACCATTATCAGTAAATATGCACAATTCTACAGTGCACCTTTATCAGTAAATATGCATAATTCTACAGTCCATATTCAGTGAATTCAGTTCTTGCCATAGCTGTCAACCTTAGCACAAAACCTGGACGAAGCCAATAATGGGGAATACAGTCCCAAAAATAGGGACAAATTTAAAATATTCATCTTATAAACTTAGAAAATTGCTAGAAAAAAGGTTGTGCTACTATGTATTCTGAAGAACATGAAGTTTGAAATTCAAATGCCGGTCAATTCTACTGCGGACAGAACAAAACAATTTTCAGCAGAGACGAGGGATTAATACTGCAGACACGTCTTTGTAAAATGGCAGGGCATCAGAGCAAATCCACACAAACACAGGCAGGAGATGCAGACTCCAAACAGAAGCCACCCCAACCAAGAATCAAACCAGAAAACCTATAGCTGTGAGGCAACAATACTACCACCGCACCATCAATTATGCAAGGAATTAAACATTCAGAAACCTGAAGTCTGAAATTCAAATGCCTGTCAATTTTACTGCGGACAGAACAAAACCAATTTTCAGCAGGGATTAAAACTGCAGACACGTCTTTGTAAAATGGCAGGGCACCAGAGCAAATCCACACAAACACATGGAGGAGATGCAGACTCCACACAGAAGCCACCCCAACCAAGAATCAAACCAGAAAACCTATAGCTGTGAGGCAACAATACTACCACTGCACCATCAAATCTGCAAGGAATTAAACATTCAGAAACCTGAAGTCTGAAATTCAAATGCCTGTCAATTTTACTGCGGACAGAACAAAAACAATTTTCAGCAGAGATGCAGGGATTAATACTGCAGACACGTCTTTGCAAAATGGCAGGGCACCAGAGCAAATCCACACAAATACAGGGAGGAGATGCAGACAGAAGCCACCCCAACCAAGAATCAAACCAGAAAACCTATAGTTGTGAGGTAACAATACTATCACTGCACCATCAATTATACAAGGAATTAAACATTCAGAAACCTGAAGTCTGAAATTCAAATGCCTGTCAATTTTACTGCGGACAGAACAAAAACAATTTTCAGCAGAGACGAGGGATTAAAACTGCAGACACATCTTTGTAAAATGGCAGGGCACCAGAGCAAATCCACACAAACACAGGCAGGAGATGCAGACTCCAAACAGAAGCCACCCCAACCAAGAATCAAACCAGAAAACCTATAGCTGTGAGGCAACAATACTACCACCGCACCATCAATTATGCAAGGAATTAAACATTCAGAAACCTGAAGTCTGAAATTCAAATGCCTGTCAATTTTACTGCGGACAGAACAAAACCAATTTTCAGCAGGGATTAAAACTGCAGACACGTCTTTGTAAAATGGCAGGGCACCAGAGCAAATCCACACAAACACATGGAGGAGATGCAGACTCCACACAGAAGCCACCCCAACCAAGAATCAAACCAGAAAACCTATAGCTGTGAGGCAACAATACTACCACTGCACCATCAAATCTGCAAGGAATTAAACATTCAGAAACCTGAAGTCTGAAATTCAAATGCCTGTCAATTTTACTGCGGACAGAACAAAAACAATTTTCAGCAGAGATGCAGGGATTAATACTGCAGACACGTCTTTGTAAAATGGCAGGGCACCAGAGCAAATCCACACAAATACAGGGACGAGATGCAGACAGAAGCCACCCCAACCAAGAATCAAACCAGAAAACCTATAGTTGTGAGGTAACAATACTATCACTGCACCATCAATTATAAAAGGAGTTAAACATTCAGAAACCTGAAGTCTGAAATTCAAATGCCTGTCAATTTTACTGCGGACAGAACAAAAACAATTTTCAGCAGAGACGAGGGATTAAAACTGCAGACACATCTTTGTAAAATGGCAGGGCACCAGAGCAAATCCACACAAACACAGGCAGGAGATGCAGACTCCAAACAGAAGCCACCCCAACCAAGAATCAAACCAGAAAACCTATAGCTGTGAGGCAACAATACTACCACCGCACCATCAATTATGCAAGGAATTAAACATTCAGAAACCTGAAGTCTGAAATTCAAATGCCTGTCAATTTTACTGCGGACAGAACAAAACCAATTTTCAGCAGGGATTACAACTGCAGACACGTCTTTGTAAAATGGCAGGGCACCAGAGCAAATCCACACAAACACATGGAGGAGATGCAGACTCCACACAGAAGCCACCCCAACCAAGAATCAAACCAGAAAACCTATAGCTGTGAGGCAACAATACTACCATTGCACCATCAAATACGCAAGGAATTAAACATTCAGAAACCCTTAAGTCTGAAATTCAAATGCCTATCAATTTTATTTAACATTTTTTAATCAGGACAGTCTGACTTGGAACAAATAAACAAATTTTCAGCAGAGGCCCAGGAAGAAATAATGCAGACATGTCTTTGTAACATGGGAGGGCACAAAAGCAAACCCACACAAACACAGGGAGAAGATACAGACCCCACAAAGAAGGAACCCCAGCCAAGAATCAAACCCAAGAACCTGCAGCTGTGAGGCAACAATGCTACTACTACACCATCAAATATCAAGCATTGCAACATTTACAAACCACAGATATTATGAGGAACAGATCAGATAGAATATGAGGTAAAAATCTGAAATTTTTTTACAAATGGTGGTGGGTAGGGAACTCAAGTCTTTAACACCTGCATACAGGGTACAGGGTTCAAGCCTGAGGCATTCCCTACCACACCACCATAAGCACCTGGGGCATTTACACACACACACACACACACACACCAGTAAGCACCATACACAAACACACTCCAGTAAGCACCATACACAAACACACTCCAGTAAGCACCATACACATACACAAACTCCAGTCAAGCACCATACACAAACTCCAGTAAAGCACAAGCACCATACACAAACTCCAGTAAAGCACAAGCACCACAAATAAAAAGAAAAAGCACAAACTCAAGAAAAATAAACATTGTAAATTAAAAGGCACCTTACCTGAATGAATACATCCAGAGTTAACGTCCGTACATACATCCTTCCCGCGCAATACTGAAGACCCGTGAGATCCACATGCTCCTTGCCGACGAGATCCCTAAGGCTCTGTCCCGAGTCCCTGCTGCTCCTCTTGCAGTCCGGACGCGTCCCATAATCCTGGCGGGTCTGTGCACTGTAAAAGTGCACAGACGCTCCTTGTGTCCCCCTATGGGGACGGACGGACGGCCGGGCTGCCTTGAGCATGCGCATAGACCGATAAGCCGGGACTCGGTCTATGCGCATGTGCGAAGTCCGCGAATTTTAAAAAAATATTTTTTTTTATTTTTCATTTTTTTTTCTTTCTTTTTTTATTTTTGAGGGGGCTGCAGTCCGGCAGCCCTATGCCACGAGCCGCCCCTGGGGAGATCTCTCTCACCTGACCACTTTCTTATGGCAATGCATATCCAGGAGAAGTCCAGTGTTCTAGCAGACAAAGTGAGCAGGTCCATATTACTACCTCATGAGTGATCTCTCAAGTCTCTGGTAACAGAAACAATTTTCTGTCAGTGGGGACAAGCATGTTGTGATCTCTTTGCTTCCCCACTCAGCTCCAAGTGCAGCAGGTACTTCACCCTGATTCCTCCCAGAGGAGGAGTTACCAAAAGACTGTCTAGTTCATGATTGGCCCTCAGGACTCCTATACACTTTTCTTCCTGTTCCACTGATCCCAAACTTCCTTCAGAAAGCATTGTATTGGAAGTGCAAAGTAATCCTCATTGCTCCTTTCTGACCCCCTTTCTGTGGCCTCATCTTTTACACCCTCAATGGGTGTTAGATCTCACACAGAATCTTCTCTGTCACCCATCAGGAATAAATCATCCAGACATTCAGACCTTCAAACTGACCAAATGGTTTTTGCACTTCCAGTGATGGCTAGACAGTCCAGGTTTTTATCCCCAGTCAGACACATCCTTATATTTTCTCAGAAGGATTTTAATGAGAAACATATATAAGAGTAAATGGAAAAGATTTTCCCATTGTGCTTTCCAGAGACAAATAGAACCCTTTTCAGTACCCATTTCAGCTATTCTGGACATTCTTGCTTCCATATTTAACAATGGCACTAGTTATTCAACTGTAATGATTCAACATGTAACTATCAAATTTTCACGTAGGACATAACCAATCCTCTTTGACCTTATCTAGGTTGTGTAAAACCTTTCTCAAAGGTATTTTCCAACTCTGCCCCCCCCCATCAAAGACCCTACTCCACCATCGGATCCAAAGATTCTCCTACAAGCCTTGACTCAACCTCTTTTTGAACCAGCTGCCAAGGCAAATTTACAATGTTTGTCTTAGAAAACCATTTCCTGGTCGCAATCTCTTTAGCCAGATGAGTATCAGAACTCCAGGCCCTCTCATTTAAACCACCATATCTAATTTGTCATAAGGACAGACTTTGCACATATCTTTTGTTTGTACCTAAGGTGGCCTCAGAAACAGCTATGAATCAGTCAGTCAACCTTTCTGTTTTCTTTCTAGATTTTTCCAATAAATGAGAGTACATGCTTCACCTTATAGAAGTGCATAGGCAACTTTGAGTCTTCATCCACAGAACAAAAGGTTTCAGAAAAATCAAACCAGATGTTTATTTCCTTTTCCAAGGCTAAACTTGGAAATTCTGTCTCAGAGGTGATTTTAGCCAAGTGACTGACAGCATTTCCCGTTTATGAAACAAAAATGGACTGACACTTCCCAGACCTCCTAAGTCTCATTCCACCAGATCCGTAGTCACATTCTCTACTTTCTGGCCTAAGGTTTCTATAGATGACATTTGTGGAGCTGTCACTTGGTCTAACTCACATACCTTTATTGCTCACTAAAAATTGGACATATTATCTAGGAATAGAACGGCATTTGGCTCCACTGTGCTTTGGAATATTCTCCCTTGCTGACCACCCTGGGCTTTTTGCTAACTGGGAACTTGCCCCATCAGTTGAGGTATGGATGAAAAAGACATGTACTCTCGATAACTATGCATCTGTGTTGCTGTTTTTGACCTTCCTCAACCTTCCTCCCTGTATCCCCCATCCAGTTTACAGTTTTTTTTCTAATTCCCAAGACTCCTAGTTTGGTCTGAGGAGTAAATGTCTTGCTTGACTGATTGATAAGCTCCAGCTTCTTTCTCTTTGTTTCTCTTACTTATACAGTTATCCCCTAGGATATTATTTTATGTTGCTTCTATATGATAGCTGTTTGTACACATGCTGTGGAGTGAAGGGAGGGCAAACTTGACCTGAAGTTATGCTGTCGATGAGGAGGATTATGGGCAAGGGAAAGAGCTCGAGCTACAGATCCAAGTCTTTAGAAATGGCCAAAGTTAGATCCAAGGTTAGATCCAGGATCCCATCACTTGTGGAAGGGCAAAAACAGACAACACAGTTGCATAGTTATGGTGAGTACATAACTTTTATTTCTTGACTTGAAAATTTGTACTAATCATTGCTCTGACATCTGCAAGAGTATTTGAGTTGCAAGCTCTGAAGGTGGGAGAACTTTAAGTCATATTCCACAGAGACAGAGTCACATTAAGAACAAACTCCTCTTTTATGCCCAAGGTGGTTTCATAGTTTACTTTGAATCAAGCCAGCAATCTCCTATTTTTTTACACACAACCTAAAAATCAGGCAGAAAGGATTCTGCATACTCTGTATATGCAGCTCAGGTACTATCTTAATAGAGCTTAATCCTCTAGAAAAGCTGATCAGCTATTTATTTCTTATCAAGGGACAGAAAAGGGACATCATGTATCTAAACAAACAGTTTCCAGGTACTTGTCCTCAGCTATTGCATTTTTTATTCCCACTACACCAAATCCATTCCAAGCAGTATAAGGGCACATTCTGCTAGAGCTTTATCTTCTTCAGTGGTATACTGGAAAGGGGTGAACTTCTAGAGGCAGCTGCATGGTCCTCATTCATACTTTTACAAAACATTACAAAATAGATTCCATTTCATAGTCCATCGTGAGCTGTGCTTGGACCATTTTCCAGAGGCTCCTGAATCCGTATCATTACTTCTCCCAGGTTAAATAGGCTTTGGTAATCAACCCATATAGTCTAAAGGCTACTTCAACAGTGAGAATGATGAACACAGTCCAGTTGTGCAAGTTCCACTTACTCATAACAGTAGATGTTCGAATTTCCCAGCTGCAGCCACCCTCCACCCCCCTACACTTTTATATAGTTGTAGTTGGGATATAAAGTAAGGTTCTTTGTGTTTCTGATTTATATGTTTCATTATTATTATTGTTCTTTGATTCGGGATTTGTAGACTCTTTTCTGTCTATCAATATGCAAGAAAGTCCTGAAGAAGTCTTCACTCTGACTGTTGATTTCCCTCTTTGAGGCCAACCAATTAGCAGTCTTTGAAGGTACTGGAGATTCTATAAGTAAGGTCAGTACTGACAGTGATGCAAACTCGGCTACAATTTATAATCTGTGTAGGTACATTAATATTGACTCATACGTAGCAGTGGTAGGTTACATCAAGATTTTTGGGGCAAAACATTCAGTGGTTGTTTATACTGACCAAGTGCATTCAAGTTGTTTTGTTTTTTGATTTTTTTTTTTAGCTTGATTTTGCTGTTTTCCATTTACATCTACACTTTTCATCACTCTTGTATATGTCAACAAGTCCCCTGCTCTTAAACAAAGCAACTCCTTTGTTAACTGAAAGCTTATATGCTGCCATCACTTATTGTCTTCTTGCATCAGTTGTTTTTATTTCTGTCCTTTTTCTTCCTAATCCCTCAATAATTTCCTAATCACTTGCTGCTGCTGCTCCCTCTTCACATCCCTAATTCTAGTTCCTTGTGATCTTTGCAGTCTTAAGCCCTTTCCATCAAAGGTACTGCATCATTACCATTCCTGTTACCTCCTCTGTTTCCCTGAACATATTTTTCTGTTCTCCTATTATCATTTCCCCATATTTTCTACCTGTTGTATCATTTTTCAAGCCATTTAATCTTTGTACTGTGTTCACTGCCACTTGCATACTTCTTAAACTCTGGCATATCCCACCCTGCTACCACATTGTGTGTCCTCATTCCTTTCTTCCCTATTTTATTTTTCATTCCTGTCTATATAAATCTGCCTTAAACTTTATGTGTCTTCCCAAGCCATAGTGCTTTTATTTCAGTCTGTACATGTATTAACAGATAAATCAATAACATTGACACCATCACTCATATCATCTCTACTCTATAACATACAGTATGTATTCTACTAGTCCACCTGACTAACATCCCTTTTGTCGTATTCCTTCATTCTACACAACTATTCTTCCTTACTTCAACTACCACTGGGTATAGCTTAATCTGTCTAAAAACTTCTTTCCCCTGTTCAACCATGCAAATCCACCAGTTCTCCTCCTAAGCCCTGTCAGCAGTGATTTCTTGGAATGATCTACTAGTCTTAGATGTCTTCCAGTCTCCTTAAAGATCTTTTAATACCTGAGGTAGTAGTCTGTCCACATCCTCCAAAAGGAGCATATAGTTCTCAGCAAATGTCTATACTTCTCCTTTTCCCCTTTGCCCATCTCCCTATCAGCTTAGTTATTATTCTAGCCAGCTTTTCCATAACCAATATAAATATCGCTAGTGGTAACAGATTGTCTAATATCTGTGCCTAACAACAAAAATTGGAATATAGACAATAATCCTAACTTTGAGCATTTGGGAGCCAGGCCAAAGGCTTCTCATTCCAGATCGTTTGATAGTGGCTCAAATAACTTAAAGGCTGGTAACCAGTAGCAAAAAAACACTCAGGGAAGAAAATCCACTTAGAAGAAATGTTATTAAAGGATTGGGTAAGTACTATGGGGGATTATTTACCCATTTTAAGTGACAGAACAATGGGATTAATAAAACAGATTTAGATACCTCAAGTTTGTTTGGACAATTTGATGCTTTGCCTGATAGGACAAGATCGGTCATCTCTGAATTTAACTGTGTAGGTCATTTGGATAATATGCCTGCAGTTACTTTTGAGAATCAAAGTTTGTTGTGAAAGTCAGTGCTGTACATTTTGTGTTGACTGTACACCAATATGTGGATACAGTTCATCCTTGAGTCATGAGTTCAGCTCTGACAACTTTTCTGTTAGTTTCAAGTTGATTTCACCTACGTTTAATGGTGCAAATATTGATAATATTTGATGTTATGTGATCCTATCTCGCCTACATTCTGAATGATGGGTTCGAGGATCCTCCTCGGCGACTGCTCGCACGCTTAGCCAAAAGAGTCTCTTCTTGGGGCTGAGCTTACTATATCAGGAGGCACCACCCACAGTCCCCAGATCTTCTTTGCTTGCGCCCCCTGAAAGGCGTGGTGACGTGGTCTCGTGGAGGAGTTTTATTAATCCAACTTTCTGTCAGTTTTTTTTTTTTTGCTGTGAAAGCTGTTTTTAACTGTTTTCACGCTTTGTACGTTTGTTTGTAAAATTAATGTGTGTGTGATTGGGTTGTGGGTTGAGTTGCCTTCCCCATCCAGGGCCTTCGGACTGTCAGTCTTTAATACTTCCTTTAATACTTAACAGGGTCTCTAGGTTAGAGTTAGAGTTCTTTGTTTTTTTTGTTTCTTCCTAATCTTATACTTTGTTATAAGCTAAGCTATACTTAATTCTAAGTTTTTTATTATCAGTAAAATTTGTGTTAGAATTTCCTGTCTAAGTGACTAGAATTGTGTAACATCATGTCTCAAAGAAATAGGGATTTTTCGGCTTAAAAATTGGGAAGATTCTTAAACCTTAGTTAAACCTCTTCCCTTTCTCTCAGCCTTGGTTCCTCCTCCGCCGTTCCCGACAAGTTGTTCGACAGTCAGTCCGTCGGATCCACCGGAAAGACTTTGCAGGAATCTCCTTCGCGGAGTACGAGCTTGAAAGACTCGCGAAGGGAGGCCTCGAGCCACCAGGCTGGCGACTCTGGCGCAGCCGAGCGGCGAGCCATGGGGCCTGCGGCAGCGGGCAGGCGCCTCGAACCGCTCGGAGTACCCTCGCACCCAGCCCCCGCCTCGCCCCGATGGAGTCGCGCGGGACCGACCCTCTCCTTCGGGAAGGAGAATTCTGTGTGTATTTACTCGGCCGATGAGAGGGCGGGGCCGATGGCTTTGGCTTCGGGGAGATGGGCTGTCCTCTCTCAACCTCTCTCTCAACCCTTTCTGTTTAGTTCTTCTTGTCCAAGGGGGCACAAAAGTCTTCACAGTCCAAAGTCTTCCAAAATTTGTCCCAGTCTTCCAAAATTTGTTTCGGAGTCCGAGCACTTTGTATGACCTACCTCGCCGCCGCTCCATTGGCCCCGTCTCTCCTCGGGGCTGCTCTGCCGGGCGGTGGAGATGGTGCGGGTGCGGAGGTCTCAGGACCCGGGCCGGGCCCCAGACTTTCAGCCTTGCCTTCGGGGATTTTTGCGGCCGGACTCGGACTCGGGACCTTGGACCGGGCAGACTTCCTCGTGTGGCGCCCTTTCCGGTTCCGCACTCCTCTCTCCGGACCTCCGACGACGCAGCTCGATCCGGACACTCCAGGATTCTGGGGCTTTGGGATTCCGCTCTTCAGCATCTTGAGCCCTTAAGTGCTTGGTCCCTGGTCTTCTCAGTGTCTCCCCCCAGCAGCAGCCTCGAGAGAGGTCTTTGGCCGAATTTCCTGTCTTAGCCAGCGGGGAGCCCCTCCTCCTGAGTTACCGGAGAGTTCCCCCTCCTCCTCCTGAGGGAGGGGAGTTGTCTCAGAGAGGGACCCCAAAGGAAGAGATGCGTGCAAAGAGAAGGATGTGGGATCCCAGTCTATGACATGGACATAGATCTGATGATGCAGAATTAAACCAGTAGATCCTGATTGATCACAGGCAGATCAGTGGCATAGAAGCCCCTCGGAGGATGGGCTGGATTTAGCTCCTCCCCCTCTGCTGTGGCTTGAGTCCTCCGGTCTCTGGGGGCTGAGGGCTCAGCCTCAGCCTGGTGGATGTCTCTTCCCCGCCCGGCGAGCTAACATAGTTAGTTTGTAGAATCAAATTTTGTGGGATACCGCGTAAGTCTCGTCTCCATAGAAGCTTAATGCGACCCCGAGACGTGAGAAGGGAGTTCAAAGCTCCATCTGGCTGTAGTTTGCTGTGGTGGAGGGGGTGGCATCAGCCAGACAGCTTCCTGGGAAGGTAATAGTTCCCAATCCAATCCTCCTAGGAAGAGTAGCGCTGGTGGAATGCCAGGGAAGGGAAGCGGCACATCCTCTGGCAGATGCTACCTGAGAGTCTCTCTGAATTATTTGGCACATTACCAGGCTTCAGGGGGATCAGGTCAAAGGCAGTTACCACTTCTCTCGGGTAAAGCTAGCAAGGTTCATGTGCTCAGTTGGTTATCTCTGCCAGGCTATTCATTTCCCACTTTCAATCCTCATTATCTAGGAGGGTGAGCATCATTCATTCAGGGATTCAGCGAGATAGGGGCGCATCCAGGATTTAGGTCCAGTGAGCCACCCAGGGATATGGTTGCCATCCATCACCATCCATCATTCAGAATGTAGGCTCCCATTCTTTTAGTTTCATCATCCACATAGTAGGGACCCACCTTCCCAGATGTTTGTTTATTAAACCTATAAGTACTGGGTATGCGTTCACCTTGTTTCATCTGGTCCTCAGTTTTTTAGAGGTTTACATCCTGTGATGTTGTATAGTAAGCAAAATGAGTAAGAGGGGTGTGCTCGTTGGTATGTGTCAGCATGTATGAGAAGAAACTAGAATTGGGGCCTGTGTAGGTAGATGCATAGGAATATGTAGGAGTGACTCTTCAGAGTATGGTGCGGTCGGGCGAGGATGGGTCGAACCCATCTGAAAATATGGTGAGATATTTGTTATGCTTTGTCTGAATTGGTATTCATGGATGTAAACAAGTCAATTAATTTTGACAGTTCCATTTGTTCAACCACCACTGGTGGGGTTCACAACGTTATGGCAGCCTGTTTACTAGTTAATTCCCCTTTGAGGGACATGAACAGTGGATTTGAAAATGGGGAATTTTTACATGACACCACTTATGCAATGACCAGTTTACTTTGTGAAGCTGAAGTTGATGCTAGTAACTTTTGTATTTCTAGTAGTCAGTTCTCCAGATGTAGTGCAGTTGACACAGACTTTGGGATGAATTTTGAAGCATTGCAAAAGGATGATGTGAACAGGGGTGATCCAGGCATTAAGTTAGTTAGTTAGTGAGGCACAGCTGGATGACTGTCCTGAATCCTTGAATAATTCAACTGCAAATATTGTTCACTTTGACACTGTTAATATGGTTGTTATCGAACCTGCTTTACAGGTATCCATGTCTATTGGGTCTAGTTCTGGCTTGTTTTCTGATGTTGAAAATATGGTTACCACTAATAATTTTGAGGAGGTACCAGTTTGTATTCAAAATATGGATAATGATTTTTCTATGTATAACTTTTCAAGGTTCAACATTACAACTGAGCATGCCAGTGTGTTAAGCAAAGGGTTGAGTTTCGTGCCGGCTAAGGAGTCTGATTTGGCTGAGGTTTTAATCATTTTAAAATTGTTTACACATAAGCTTAATTTGGCACTCTTGTTCATAACTGGCTCCCTGAACTTTGGCACAAACTCCAACAAACATCTCAAAAAAGCTAGTTCATTCATCCCGCCCTTAAATAGCTGGTTATCTCTCTTTGAGAAAATGTGTGAATTACAAATTTGGAAAACTATTCCTAAAAAAACAGCTAGAGACTACAAAGTATCCAATGAGGAGGCATTGTCGTTCAAAGAATTATGTTGCAACAAGAGCATCAGGATAATGAAACCGGACAAGGGTGGAGGAATAGTTGTGATGGATGCCAATGACTATAATAATCGTATGCATGAGTTGCTTTTCACCGAGACTTATGTCCAGATATCTAAGAATGAGCGCAATATCGCCTATTCAAAAATTGATATCTATCTTTATGACATGGTAATACAGGGGCAAGTTAACAGTGACACATATGATTATTTACTCAATCAGCATCCAGTGGTAGCGGGCATCTTTGGGATACCCAAAATCCATAAAGATCTCCAAAATCCACCATTGAGACCCATAGTGGACGCGGGTAGAAGCAAGACCTTCTGCACAGCCAAACATGTGGACAGCCTGCTAAAACCATCAGTCACTGAAGTCCTGCATATCTGTAAGGATTCTTGAGATTTTTTTTACCAGGCTAGCGAAGCTCAGGTTCTCGGGTGATTGTATTTTGGCCACGATAGATGTCAAAATTTATATTCTGTCATTTCCCACAAGATAGGATTGGAGTGTTTGGAAAGTATTCTTTCTGACATAGGACTGTTGTTGAATAATGACATTAACACTACTTGTACACTTATTGATCTGGTTTTGGCTAACAGTTTTCTTTATTTTGAAGGCCAGTTCAAACAGGCGAGTGGGGTGGCCATGGGGGGGGGGAGTTCTTGCTTCCCAAGCTTTGCCAACTTGGTCATAGACTATTGGGAGAAGCATTATGTATTTAATAGTCCCTTTGCCGAATGTTGTTCATTCTATATCTGTTTCCTGGACAATATTTTTATCGTCTGGGATGATTCTCCCATAAAACTGAATGAATTTCTTGAGTATATCAATGGTAGTACATCTTTCCTAAAGTTTACCCATACATTTGATCATGATTCAATGGCCTATTTGGAGGTATTGATAATCAAGGAGTACTCTAGAAATTGTTTTTGTTCCAACATCTACCATAAAAATTTTTTTCCATTTCTTACCTCCATTTCAGTAGTTGGCATCCAGAATTTCAAAAGAGGGCTGTGGTCAAGGGGCAGTTGGTCAGACTTGCTTGTAATGTTTCTGATGATGCCACCTTCACTGTTAAAACAGACAAAGTGATTGGCATATTCAGTAAAAGAGGTTACCTCCATGAGTTTTTGAACATTATTAAGGAAGAAGTCCAAGGTAAGATGAGGAGTAGTTTTTACAAACCGCTGCTACCTATTCCTGGTGGTCGAACTGATGACCATTTGGCTGTAATAGCTTTTCCAAAGAAACATAACCATCAGTTGTCCCTTTTGAACATTCACTAATAGTCACCTTTTCTGTTGACATCTATGACACAATGAAGGCAAAGAATTGTTTGGGGTCAAGCCAAAGGTTGTGTTCTGAAAGGGCAAATCTTTCAAGAACCTTTTAGAAATGAAATGTGACGTGAGTTGTTCAAGTAGACCTAAGGGCATATACAAATGCAATCATTGCAATTATTGTCAGCATATTTTATTGTGCTTCTCAGTTTTCATCAGCAATAAGAAATTTAAGGTAAAAAAACACTTCAATTGTGTATCCGAGTGGGTGGTATATGGAGCTCTTTGTCAATGTTGTAATGTATTCTACATTGGAAAGACTAGTTGTAAGTTGAAAGAAAGAATTTATGAACACTTGAATAATGACATTGAGAAAGGGAAGAACACCAATGCCTTGTATAGGTGTATTTCAGCTTTTCCTGGCCACCACTTCAAGTTTGGAATGGAATGCAAGGGGTTTTAGCACAGAAGAACACCTCAACAGAAAGGAATTAATCTGGATTTTGATGTGTGATGCCCTTACTCTCCCTGGGTTTAATGATTGCTGTTCCATTACACCAATCCTAAAATTGAAAAGTATGGAGGGGTAATTGATCAGTAATCTTTATAATCTGTTGTACACATTGTTGCAACGTTTGGCACTGTTGTTTTAAACTGTCTTTACATTTTCAAGTTTTTAATTAATTATTTTTTTAAGCATTATTTGTATTGGTTGGTTTTAACCACATGACTACAGGATGTTCCTTTATATTGTGTGGTTTATGTGATTACTGCAGTTCTGATGATGTCTTGACGTAAGACGAAAGCGCTTGACTGCTGTTTTTGCTCAATAAATCTTTGGTGGTTGCTGCTAGCTGTGTGATTTATACTGGACTTGTGTGCTCCCTGGACCTCTATCAGTTTTTCTTGTCTAATTTATCTACCTAAACGTACTTTATCTGGCAAACCCTCATTTACGCTAAATTATATGATGTTATGTTGTCCATATCTCGCCTTACTTCTTGCTAGTTGGGGTTTGAAGCCAATCCCCAGCTTTGACTTGGCCACATTGTAAAGCTTGAGAGCTTCCACTGGCTGTAGGCTAGTCTCCATCCCAACATGCCTAGCGAGAGTTACCCAGATCTCATTTGCTGCTTGAAGCTTCAGGATTGCTGATGACTGGCTCAGGCTAAGTTAAATTGTTTTTTTCTAATATTTTCTCATAAAATATTATTTTTTGGTAGCACAGTTTTTTCTGTAGGTTAGTAGAATCTGTTGTGTGTCTATCCCACTATCTGTCACCTGTTTAGTTGCTGTTTATTGTTGAGACCGTAGTTTCCCTTTCTTTCAGGCCTACTATCTTCCTGTCTTCTAACTTACAAATCCATTTAAGTTAGAGGATTCATCCTACCCTTTCAGCCCGTTTTAGTTAGAGGGCTTTACCTTATTTCCTTTCTCTACCAGGAGTTAGCCGTTTAAGTTAGAGGCATCTCCTCGGTTGGAGTTGTTGTTTGACTTAGAGACTCTCCTCCTTCCGTTTCTTCCCCCTTTAAAATAAAAACAAACTTTTTGCTGTCTGTTTTTTGACGTGAGTGTCTCTTGCCACTCTCTGTCTCTTTTATAGTATCTTGTTCTTGATCGCGGTTGCGTTTTGTGGTAAATATGTCCAAGGAAACTTCTAAAGAATCCAAGCCTTCTGAATTCAAGAAGTATGATTCCTGCACCCAGAAGATGTCTCTAACTGATGGTCATATCATATGTTCACAGGTTCATAGGTGTGTACTAGGCGAATGGCCCTGGAGCCTTTACAAACCTAGCCCATAAGATTACCTTGAAATCATGCCTTCCAACCTTAGTTCCCAGTGTCTCTGTCGAGTAGAGCCACTGGAGAGATGCTTCCCATCCACTCATCAAAGTTTCTCTTGAAGAGGGCCAGTGAGGTGCTCTGTTTGACATGTATGAGAAGTCTATTCCATAGCAAGGGCAGTCTCTGGGTTATGAACATGTCCTTCCTGCATGTTCTGTTGATTGTGGTAATGAGGATGAGGTCACTGGAGCATGTGGTGTGGAGGGATTGAGATTTCTTTAGATGTAGCATTTCTAACAGAGCTGGATCAAACCTGGCTTTGTATGTCAAGCAGAGATCGCCTCTAAGTAGGTCATATGAGAAAGAGAATAGTTAGAGTTTTTTGAGTCTGTCCGTATAGAACAAGTGTTTAAGGCCTAGGATCCTCTTTGTGAGGTACTTTTGCGGCCTCTCCAGTTGTTGCAGGTGTCTAGTGAGGTACATGTCAAATGGGGCATTGTACTCTATGACTGACTTAATGAGGGAAGAGTAGAGGGAGACAATGACCTCTTTCTTCCTGTATGCAAAACCCTTAGTAATAATATGTTCCACATAGAAGGACTTTCTGACCACAGTGGTAATGTGGTGGTCAAAAGAGACGCTGCTGTCAGCCTGTGTTTCCAGATCTCTTATAACACCTTCTGTGTTCAGTGGACTACCACTGATGTGGAAATTCATGGAAAATGGGTTTTTCCCAAAGGGGATGATGACACATTTTTTGGCATTGAGCTTAAGGCCATGGTTCTGACACCAGTCGTTGGTCTCAGTGAGGCCTTTCTGTAGGATGTCAACATCACTTGGGGAGTTAATAATAGCTCCCAACTTGCAATCGTCTGCAAACTTTGTCAGGCAGAGACCCTTTGTGTTGGCCTGGACATCAGAGAAGTAGATACCAAACAGGAGAGGACCCAGGACTGAACCCTGTGAGACTCTACTTGTGACTAGTCGGCAGTCCGACTTGGAGTCCGCTACTTTCACACTGTGGGTTCTATCTGTGAGCCAGTTTGCAACCCACCTAGTGATATAGGGGTTGATGCCTAGCTTAGTGAGTTTTTCTATGATTCCTGAATTAGGAATGGTATCAAACGCCTTGGCCAGATCAAGGTAGGCTGTATGAGCCACATTGCCTTCATCCACAGCTCTGGTGACTGACTCAGAGAAGTCAGCCAAGTTGAGCAGGCATGATCTACCCTTCACAAAACCAAACTGTGTGGGATCCAGAGTTTGGAGATTCCTTATATCCTTGTTTATTAGGTCCATGATGACGCATTCCATAGCTTTGCATATCAGACTCATCAGGCTAATGGGGTGATAGTTCTCAGGGTCTGTAGTCACTCCTTTGTGGGGAGGGATGACTGTAGCAGTGCATCATTCGGTAGGGACAAAGCTTGAGGTGAGGCTGTGATTGAACAGGGCACACAGGTGAGGTGCCAGTGCACTCTGTAGTTCATGTAGAACACAGCCAGGAATATTTTCAGGTCCCATAGAAGCTGTATTCTTGGCCTTGGACAGTGCTGTTTTAACCTGTGCAGCAGTAATACTGGGTGCCTGGCAATCTACTGGTATTGTGATTGGTTCTTTGGGGAGGAGGGGTAAAGTTGTCACTGAATCTGTCGGCCAGTATATTGGCAATATCTGTTGGCTCATTATAGGAGGTACCATTGTGCAGTAGCTCAGAGCAAATCTGGGTATTGCCATGGAGATTCTTTACATAACTATAGAAGGCCTTGTGGTTGTCTTTACTATCTGCTGCAATTCTGTTTTCATAGCTAGCTTTAGAGGATTTGATGAGGGATCTCAACTTTTTGTTGAGGCTGATAAGGGAGTTTTTCCAGTCTTGGGACTTCACCTTATTCCGTATCAGCTTCCTCCTCCTGTTGTAGAGTTGGTTTATGGCAGGGAACCACCAGATTGGCTTCCTTTTTTTGGAGGAGATCATCTTGGTTCTTTTGGGTATGGTGAGATCCATACATTTGTGTACGTGTTTGTACAGTGCATTGGTGTATGATTCAGTGGTCATGCAACTATTCTCCATTTGCATGGGTACCATGAAGTTAGCCACCTCTGTTTTTAGGAGCCCAAAGTTAACTTTGGAGAAGTTTTACATGGTGGTTACGTTTGCGGGGGTGGGGTGTGGGTGGGGTGGGGATGGGAAGGATATGGATTTCCAGGGTGATTAGTTTGTGGTTGGATCTAACCAGGGAGAAGTTAACTATTGTTGTAGAGCAACAGTCGCCCATGTTAATAATGACCAGGTCAAAGATGTTGCTACCTCTAGTGGGGGTAAGAATGAACTGGTCCAGGGCATTTGAATTAATGAATTCCAGGAAACGTTGGGCAAGTGTATTTGTACATGAGTAGTTTTCCCATTTAATGGAGGGGTAGTTGAAGTTGCCCAGTATGAGAGTGTTAGGTTGGACCCTAATATTCTCCAATGTGCTTAGGAACACGGAGTGTGAGTCTTGGGACATTGTTGGGGACCTATAGCAGGCTACGACCTGAATCGCTGTGTTAAATGTTAGCTGCACCTGAAGTATCTCTGATGCATTATGTTGGGCTACCAGTCTGGAGGTGTGCGCATCCTTTATGAATATGGAAACACCACTGCCTTTGGAGCGTCGATCCAAGTTCTGAGGCCGAAATGTGTGGAGTGAGTTATAGCATGGTAGTGCAAGGGTGCTTTCTGCTTCCTTGAACCAGGTCTCTGTTACAGCACAAATGTCGATGTCCTTCATTTTAAGGAGTGCTTCGAGCGAGTGCATTTTCAGATTTAGACTTCTAGCGTTGAGCAGCATGACTCTCAGATTGCATTAGTTTGTAGCTGTTACAGTGGTAATTTGGTCTTTGGAGCACTACCTAAAAAAGGCACTATAGGTGTGGCAAGAGCCTTGGCCAGTATCTGGAAGCCCAGGGGTGACAGATGCAGGCCACCTCTGGCAAAGCATCGAGGTCTGTAAATCATGTCATCTCAGGCAAACAGATACTGGGATCCCCTTAGAATTACACCAGAAACTTAGCCAGTTGTTGAAATCAATCATTTTCTGCTTGTACTGTGGTATCAATCAGGGTGATGGTAGGATGCTGCTCAGGGCTGGGGTCATACCCGCTTGGGCTGCAGCAGGGTATACTGTTTGGGAGCTGTTCACCTGCAGGACTCTTGTTCCATTTGTCATAGTTTTAGCTCTAGAGTCCTGCAGGAGTGCAAGAAAAAGCTAATCTTGAGGGGATTTTTGAAAGGGCTGTTTGAGGCATTGAAGGAAGGGAATCAGGCAGGAAAATCTGACAAACCTCCCAAATTGACATCTTCAGCGGCTCCGGCTTCAGAACTGTCAAAGGGCAATGACAAATCGTCAAGCTCATCAGATCCAGTAGCTGTCAGGTCTGACAGCTTTATCTCCTTCGGTTCCATCAGTACCTTTGGAACTGTCTAGGAGCCATAAAAGATCTAGGTCTCCCTGCTTGGAACCTGTGCATGCCGGGCCACAGTCCCTGCTTCTGTACTCTGTGGCAGGCAGTCACCGATCATCCACCCATTCCTCTCGATCATCCAGGAGCCTTTCGGATGACGATGTGGAGAGGGTGGTGAAGAGGCTTCTCAGGACATTTCCCTTGGCAAAAATTTTATTGAGCCCAGCCCATATGGAAGTGGAGGTGACTGTCTGACCTACCTTGTCATTGATTCCTCCTCCGACTCACCCGAGCTTTGAGCTGGAGTGCATAATGGTCATTGTGGTGGAACCGTCGGATCCAAAAACCCCAGGTCTCTCGGGTCCAACATCTGCTCTGATCCCTTCGATACCACCTTCTCTCGAGGGATCTGGGGGCCGAAACTCCCTCTTCAGCTCGGGGGGGGGGGGGGCGAGATCAGACCCTTGTCAGATCCTACTCTCCCACTCGGAGCTTCGCAGCAGGGGAGTTCGGCACCTACATCGGCCTCAGAGCCATCACCTTCGGTTCAGTGGAGATCTCCTGGCTCTTCAGAGTCGGAGACCCTGTCGGGCCGGGATTGTGGTGCCTTCGAGGTGATGAGGAGTATGCTGTCCTCTCAGACCGCTCTACCCTCGGCTCCAGTTGCTCCTTCCCCATTCAGGCCAGTGTCCACCTCCAAACCACCCCTCCTCCCCAGACATAGGGAACCAATGCCCCAGGACGCCCCTTCAGGCAACCCCCACCTCTTCCGAAACCTCTTCAGAGCACCCCTCGGAGGAGGTCCCTTAGAGGAGGACTTGCAAGAGGAAGCATTTGGACTCCCCTGAGTCCCTGATATCGGACATGGACTTGGAGGACTCAGAAGGGTCCCCATGGTCACTCTCTGAGAATGTCTCTTTTTCAGACATCCTGGAAATCCTCAAGCAGAGGAGTGGCTGGAAATCCCTTTCCCCTTCTGAAGATGAGTTTGTGTACCTGGACGCATTTGGTTCCTGACACTCCACCTCTTGGGTGTCTCCTCCCTTCGACCCGCTGCTAGGGGTAGTAAGTCAAAAGGCGTGGAGCTCCCCAGAATAAATGGAACCAGTTCTGCGGAGGCCCAATAAGTTTATCACTGCACCAGATGACAAACCTTTCCTGACTAAGGGCGTGCCAGTTGATGCTATGGTGGTTGTGGCAGTCACAAAGAAGAAATTAGCAGAAACTTCTTCTTCTGTCCATCTGCCGAACAAGGAGTCCCGTATGATGGAAAGATACAGGAAGCATGTCTTTTCTTCAGCGGCCTTTACCCTTAGGTCACTAAATTATTTGTCCCATTTCACCTATCTCCAGAAGGATCTCCTGAAAGAGCTAGGAAATACCCTACAGGATCCTACAGCTGCAGGAGTTGCAAACAGAGCTGCTTCTCAGCTTACGACCTTATCTTCTGAAGTTAACTCCTCCATGTGGTTTATCTCCTATGCAGCCGATGGAGCAAGCAGGGCAGCAGGCACAGTAGTCACCCTACGGAGAAATTCCTGGATGTGCCTTTATCAGTTTGCGGAGCCCTTCAAGTCCTCCTTTACCAACACTCCATTGGATGGCTCGATGTTGTCCAAGCCCAAGGTAAAAAGAGACTCTCACCAGGTGTGAGCAAGACGGCAAAACTCTCTCTGTCATGGGAGTATGTTTTTCTGTGCCTACTGGACCTTATCCCAAAAGTCAAAAAGGTGGAAAAATGTGGTTCCGGAAATACCAGGGAGCTTCGCCTGATGCACGTGGTGACTTTTCCCCCAGGGGCAGAGGGGGGAATAATAATGGGAGATGCCACCCTCAAGGCAGAGGGGGTCCGCAGAGTCAGGGCGACAGAGATACGTTCTCTACTAGGCCCTTCCAGCACTCCTGAAAAGAGGCCCACCTGTCCACCTCTGGAGGCAGTCGGGGGCAGATTGTCACTGTACCCAGAAGCCTGGCAAAGTATCACAAAAGAAACATGGGTACAATTGGTAATATCCAGGGGATACAGTATTCCTTTCTCCATGCCACCCCTCCCCAGAAAATAAAAATCCATCCCAGATGTGCCACCCAATCTAAGGGAACAAGCAACCCTAGGAGTTCAAACATTGCTAGAAAAACGAGTCATCCAAGAAGTCCCCGCAGACCAAATCGGATCCGGAACTTACTCAAGGTTCTTTTTAGTTCCAAAGAAAACAGGGGACTGGAGGCCCATTCTGGATCTCAGCAGACTCATCAGGTCTATCAAGAAGACAAAGTTATGGATAGTGACACTGCAGTCCATACTTTCCTTTCTGGGAAAAGTCAATTGGATGTTCTCCATCGATCTCCAGGATGCGTGCTACATATCAAGATAGACAGGCGATCAAGGAGATATCTACGCTTCCTGCTGGGAGCCAGCCACTACCGGTTCAGAGGTCTGCCCTTTGGTCTCACCACAGCCCCCAGGGTGTTCACCAAATGCATAGCAGTAGTCACGGCTCATCTGAGGCATCTAGGATTTCAGGTGTTTCCATAGTTAGATGACTGTCTCTTAACCGCCACCACCGAGCATCAACTAACCAAGGCAAGGGACACCACAATCCACCTCTACTCACAGCTAGGCATCACTATAAACTACAAAAAGTCTGCCTTGTTGCCCTGTCAATATATCACATTTATAGGGGCAGATTTAGATACAAAAGACATGATAGCAAAATTGCCTCAGGAGAGGGTATCGACCATTCGACATCAGGTTACAATCTTAATCGAGAGGAAAAAGATTCAAGCAAGATTTGTTCTCAAAGTCCTGGGCTCAACAGCGGTAGCAATAACACTAGATGTTAAGTTGTCTATCTCGCCTTCATTCTTACTGGATGGGTTCGGAGCCGAACCTCGGCTCTGACTCGGCCACTCTAAAAGCTCGAGAGCTAGTTCCACCGGCTTGAGGCTCCCCTATATCCCACAATGCTAGGCGGTAACTCCTCAGATCTCGTTTGCCGCTACAGCGATCGAGGTGCTTTTCAACCAGCTCGTCAGGTTAGTTTTAAAAAATAGTTGTTATCTTAGATAGACCCCCCTTTTAAGTTAGCTTTTCTTCATAAATTTATAAATTACGTAGTTTCCTTCCATTCCTAGTCCAAATTTTCCCCTTTTTTTCCTAAACTTACTAGAGTTATTCCCTTGGGCTTTAGGCCCAGTCCCTCCCTTCCTAGTAGTTGGAGTGACTGTGTTTTTGTAGGGATTTAATTTTTCTAAATTACTTACTAATTTAATTTAATTTAATTTTTTAATAAGTGTAATCAGTGTGTGTGTGTGATTGTGTGGTTACACTTTTTTCTTCTTTAGACATGTCTAAAGAATCAAAGGTCTCAGGCTTTAAGAAGTGTGACTCGTGCTGTCAGAAGATGTCTCTGACAGACGATCACACTTCTTGTGTATACTGCCTTGGACCTTTGCACCTGCAGGACTCATGTGCTGTTTGCCATGGCTTCAGCCCTAGAGTCCTGCAGGAGCGTAAAAATAAGCTCATTCTAAGGGGCTTATTGAAGCCTGAGGGTCCCCCGACTCAATCTTCGGGGAAACCCTCGAAGCCTACCAGACCATCGGCTCCGGTATCTGAGTCGTCTTCTGGGGCTTCGAAGGCTGTTCGAACATCGGCTCCGGCTGGAGCCGATGATTCTCGAGCTCATGTCCCTGCTATTTCCTCGGCTCCGGCCGGAGCTGAGGCAGACACCGGTGAGTCGGCTCCGATCAGATTGTCGGAACCGACCTCCAGAAAAAGGTCCCGGCTCCGTTCATTCGGCTCCAGCATCTCCATTGCTGTCTGAACGGAGCCATAGATCTCACTCCTCTAGGTCGTCGAGACTATCAGATCATGACCTTCAGAGGGTAGTGAGTCGACTTCTTAAGTCCGAGGCACTGGCCCAGATGCTTCAAAGCCCGACTCAACAGTCGATGGCTAATCCCATCACTCAGAATGTTCCTCCTCCGACTCCTTTGAGTTCAGAGCCGGGGCGGCTCGGACCCGAGACTGTGGCTGCGTCGGAACCGATACCGTTGTCTTCGGTACCGTCATCTGCTCCGATATCTTCCTTGGAGGAATCTCGGCGCCGGACTTCCCTCGTCGGCTTCGAGGGGGCGAGTGACATCGGACCCTTGTCCGACCCCGCTCTCCCTCTCGGTGCTTCGGCGCTGGTGAGTTCGGCTCTGACATCGGCCTCGGAGCCATCACTGTCGGTGCCGGGGGGGGGGGGTTTCCAGCTTTTCGGAGCGGAGACCTCTGCTTCTGCCTGACAGGGGTGCTTTCGAGGTCATGAGGAGCGTGTTGGAACCTGGTTCAACCCCACAGTCGGCTCCATCTGCCCCTCCCTCTACGGTGCCTCCGGTGATTTCTGCTCACTCTCTCATCCCGGATCGTAGAGAGCCAGCTCCTCAAGTATCCCCTGTGGGGATCTCCTCCTCTTCCGAGGCCTCTCCTGACCCGGTAGGAGAGCCCCCTAGGAAGAGGCAGTGCAAGAGGAAGCACATTGACTCCCCTGAGTCTGTCACCTCTGACACCAATTTAGAGGATTCTGAAGGTTCCCTTCATTCCTCCTCTGAAGATGTCTCTTTTGCAGACATCCTCGAGATCTTAAAACAGAGGGGGAATTGGCCAGCCCTCAACCCTTCAGAGGATGAATCGGTGTATCTTGAGGCGTTTGGCTCTCGCCCTTCCACCTCCTGGGTGTCCCCTCCTTTTGACCCTCTTATGCAGGTGGTGGCAAAGAAGGCCTGGACGGCTCCTGACACTGTGGACCCCACCCCCAGGAGACCTTCAAAGTTTATCACTGCCCCCAAGGACAAAGAATTCTTGACCAAAGGCATCTCTGTGGATGCTATGGTGGTGGCTGCAGCCACCAAGAAGGAGCTAGCTGATCCTTCAGTGCCTGTCCATCCTCCTAACAAGGAGTCTAGGACTATGGACAGGTATGGGAAGCGGATGTTCTCGTCAGCCACCATTTCTATGCGCTCGCTGAACTACCTGTGTCATTTCACTCGTCTCCAGAGAGATTTGATCAAGGAAGTGAGTGAAATGTTAAAGGATCCAACAGCTGCGGGTTTTCAGGATAGGATGAACTCTCAGCTGGCTACCCTCAACTCAGTAGTTAACTCCTCCATGCGCCTCCTTTCGTATGCGGCGGATGGAGCGAGTAGAGCAGCAGGTACAGGTGTGGCCTTACGTCGGCACGCCTGGATGTGGCTATGTAATTTTGCGGACCCTTTCAAGGCGTCCTTCACTAACTCCCCGTTTGATGGATCATCCCTCTTTGGTCCTCAAGTGAAGGAAACCCTGACTAGGTGCGAGACTGAAGGCAAGACTCTCTCTGCCGTGGGAGTCCATTTTTCTACTCCTTCTAGGCCTTACCCCAAAGGCCAGAAAGGGGGAAAGATGTGGTTCCGCAAACAATCTCAAGGAGCTTTTCCTGACACACAGAGTCGGTTCCCCCTCTAGAGGCAGAGGGGGGAACAATAATGGTAGACGCCGTCCTAGAGGCAGAGGGGGCCCGCAGAATCAGGGCAGTCGAGAAACCTTCTCCGACAAGCCCTTTCAGCATCCCTGAGGTGTTGCCCGACTGTCCACCTTCGGAGGCAGTCAGGGGAAGATTATCTCTGTACCCAGAAGCCTGGCTATCCCTAACTCAAGACAAGTGGGTACAATCTATCATTTCCGAAGGCTACATAATCCCATTCTTTCGCATTCCAAAGCAATCAAAAAAATCCCTTCCAGACATTCCACCCAGTCAAAGGGAGCAAGCAGCACTAGAAATATCAAAGCTGCTTGCAAAAAGAGCCATTCAACCAGTTCCAGCAGACCAACAAGGGTTCGGAATCTACTCCAAATTCTTTTTGGTTCCAAAGAAAACAGGGGACTGGAGACCCATTTTGGATCTCAGCAACTTGAACAAGTCTGTCAAGAAAACAAAATTTCGGATGGTCACGCTGCAGTCCATTCTACCCCTTTTGGGGCGGGACAACTGGATGTGCTCTATAGATCTCCAGGATGCGTACTATCACATCAGAATGAGCCGACGCTCCAGGAGATTCCTCCGCTTCAGGCTGGGAACCAGTCATTTCCAATTCAGGGCCCTGCCCTTTGGACTCACTACAGCCCCCCGAGTGTTTACCAAATGCATGGCAGTGGTCGCCTCTCATGTGAGACGTCAAGGATTCCAAGTGTTTCCGTATTTAGACAACTGGCCCCTTACAGCCCCCACCAAGCATCTTCTGCTTCTTGCCAGAGACTATACCTTTCACACATGTCAAACACTAGGCATTTCAATAAATTACGAAAAGTCTGTCTTGTCACCTTGTCATGTTATTACCTTCATAGGCGCAAATCTAGACACAGTCAGCATGTCAGCTAGACTCACAGAGCAGAGAATAGCAGACATACACAGACAAGTCTCTCTTGTCTTGCAGAGCAACAAAATCAAAGTCAGACTGATCCTGAAGGTCTTAGGCATAATGGCGGCTGCTATCCCTCTCCTTCCTTTAGCCCGATTCCACATGAGAATCTTACAATGGATGCTCTTCACACAATGGTCGTACCAACAACTTCCAATGTCCCATTCCATTGCGATAACACAATCGTGCAGGAATCATCTTTCTTGGTGGATCACATCCCCCCAGCTCTTCCTAGGAAGACCCTTTGTTCCTCCCCCTCCGGTTGCTACACTGACAACGGACGCCTCCCTGATCGGGTGGGGGGGCATTACCAGGGCAGGACGGTCCAGGGCATATGGCAACCTTTCGAACGCCACTTGCACATAAATGTCCTAGAGATGAGAGCAGTGCTTCTAGCGTTGCAAGCCCTACAAGACTCTCTTCCCAAAGGAACTATAGCAATTCAGACAGACAATATGTCTGTAGTGTGGTACATCAACAAACAAGGCAGAACCAGATCCTACCCCCTATGTCGAGAGGCACTCAGACTGTGGCAATGGGCGATTTCTTCTCAGCGGTTTCTGTTAGCAATGCACATTCCCGGGAAGTCCAATGTGATTGCGGACAAATTGAGCAGACCTATTCTCATGCCTCACGAGTGGTCTCTGAAGAATTCAGTGTTGGACAAAGTCTTTCAAAAGTGGGGCCGACCTTGCTGCGACCTTTTTGCTACTCCCCAAAACAGCAAGTGCGACGATTATTTCACCCTCTTTCCCCAACCAGGCCATCCCAGCTGAGACGCTCTAGTCCACGATTGGCCCCGGGGACTTCTGTATGCTTTTCCTCCCTTTCCACTGATATCTCAACTAATACAGAAAGCCATCACTCAGAAAGCTTCCATGATCCTCATTGCCCCTTACTGGCCTCGACAGGTTTGGTTCCCATTTCTTCACCATTATCTGTTGGAGCAACCCTGGCATCTGGACCCAGTTCCAGACCTCTTGACCCATCAGTCGGGTCAGTTGCACCGCTCCCTCCCTTCTCTGAACCTCACAGCGTGGTTTCTCCAATTCCAACTCTAGCCAGGCTTCCTCTAATATCTCACTCAGTTCGAGATATTTTAATAGCCTCTCATAAATCTTCCACTTGGAAGATTTATCATAGTAAGTGGAAATGTTTTTCCTGTTGGGCGCATTCAAAGGATATAGATCCTTTCACTGCTTCCATTCAATCAGTTCTAGATTTTCTAGCCGAACTTTTCCACTCAGGTTCGTCTCCTTCTACCATCAAGGTTCAATTGGCAGCTATATCTAACTTTCATGTTGGAGTCTCAGAGTCCTCCATTATGTCTCACAAACTCTGCAAAGCCTTTTTAAAGGGAGTTTTTCTCCTCAAACCACCTATCAGGGATCCTCCTCCTCTATGGGATCTCAGCTTTGTTCTGGCGTCCTTTATTCTTCCCCCCTTTGAACCTGCGGCTTCATGCTCAATGAAATTGCTATCTTGGAAAACACTCTTTTTGGTAGCTATTACTTCAGCCAGAAGAGTCTCTGAACTTCATGCTCTGTGTAGTCGATCCCCTTATCTTTTGTTTCATAAGGATAGGGTGTCCTTACGTACCAACCCGTCCTTTTTGCCTAAGGTAGCTTCACCGGCAAATTTGAATCAAACCATTGATCTTCCTGCGTTCTTTCCTAACTATTCGAACAGATCGGAACAAAAATTACATTGGTTAGACGTTCATCGCCAACTTAGGTACTATTTAGACAGGACCAAACAATTTAGGAAGTCTGATCAACTGTTTGTTTCCTATGCAGAAGGGAGAATGGGCCTTTCAGTTTCTAAGGTATCTCTTTCTAGATGGCTTACTTCATTGATTACCTTTGTGTATGAGATCAGACATCAACAGTTGCCAACCAAACCCAGGGCTCATTCAACTAGAGCTTTAGCTACATCTATAGCTTTCCAAGACAGACTGCCTATTGATTCGATCTGTGCTGCAGCTACTTGGGCTTCTCCCCATACCTTCATTTGTCATTATAAGTTGGACTTAGCCTCTAGAGACCGAGCCAACTTTGGTTCCACTGTACTCAAGAGTCTGTTCCGATAGGCCACCCGGGACAAGGTGCTAGGGACGCGGTCCCATCCAGCAAGAATGAAGGCGAGATAGACAACTTAACATTTAGAAGTTATGTACCTACCATAACGTTCCTTGTTAGTTGTCTTCTTCTCGCCTTCTTTCTTGCGTCCCACCCTCCTTCCCCCTAGCCTGGACAGACCTAGAGGAGTTTGTTTTGTGACCTTTATCCTTTCTATCACCTCTCTCTCTCTCTATATATATATATATATATTTCCTCAGTTAGGTTTAGGACACCTTTCACTCAGCCTATAGAGGTGGGTTATCCTTTTTTTTTTCTCCATATTATGGAATTTTCCTAGCTGGGCATAGCTTACAAACGAGATCTAAGGAGTTACCGCCTAGCATTGTGGGATATAGGGGAGCCTCGAGCCAGTGGAACTAGCTCTCGAGCTTTTAGAGTGGCCGAGTCGGAGCCGAGGTTCGGCTCCGAACCCATCCAGCAAGAAAGAAGGCGAGAAGTAGACAACTAACATGGAACGTTATGGTAGGTACATAACTTCTAATTCTCTTGGCACGCTTCCACATGAGGATATTACAGTGGCTCCTGTTTGCTCAATGGTCCATGCAAGATCTACCCATGTCACTGAAAATTCGCATCACGGAGACCTGCAAGAAGGATCTAAAATGGTGGCTTCAGTCTATGCAGGTGACGACAGGCAGGCCGTTAATCCTCCTCCAACCTGTAGCCACAGTGAACACTTATGCTTCCCAGATACCCTTTTCTATACCATTATCTGGGACAGACTGTTCAAGGAACTTGGCAACAACATGAGTACCACTTGCACATCAGCGTCCTGGACATGACAGTGGTGCTTCTGGCATTGGAAGCACTACAGAGCTGTCTACCTACGGGGATGATTGCAGTACAAACAGACAAGTCATTAGTGTGGTACATCAACAAGCAAGGTGGAAAGAGATCCTACCCCTTGTGTCAAGAGGCTCTACGTGTATGGCAGTGGGCAATGTCTTCCCAAAGCTTTCTGATTGCAATGCACATTCCGGGGAAATCCAGCGTGATAGCAGACAAGCTCTGCAGGGATGTCCTGATACCCCACGAGTGGCTCCTGAAGCAGGAAATTGCAAATCAAATTTTTCGTAAGTGGGACCAGCCTTGCTGTGACCTTTTTGCCCCCTCCATCAATACCAAATGCAGCAGCTATTTTGACCTAGTCTTCCCACTGGGACAGTCACCCAGGGATAAAGTAGTTCACGACTGGCCCCTGAGACTTCTTTATGCTTTTCCCCCATTCCCTCTAATACCCTAGATCCTTCAGAAAGCAAAATTGTTGGGTTGCAAACTAATACTCTTTGCCCCTTACTGGCCTCATTAAATATGGTTCCCCTTTCTATGGCCCCATATCCAGGAGGAGCCTTGGATCCTGGACCCAGTTCCAGATCTCCTGGTGCATCAGTCAGGTGCACTCCATCCTTCCATACAGACCCTCAGGCTGACAGCTTGGTTTCTCCACTTCCCATCTTAGCCAGGCTTCCTAACATCTACCCAGAAGTACAACATATTTTAATTTCATCTCACAAATCCTTATTGAGAAAACTTTATACTAGCAAATGGAATCAGTTCTCTTCTTGGGCAGCCAAAAATAGTATTGACCCTTTTACTGCACCCATTTCAAAGATCCTCGAATTTCTCGCTGAAACCTTTAACCAAGGAGCAGCAGCAGCAACTGTCTGAGTTCAGCTGGCTGCTATTTCCAATTTTCATGTGGGAGAAATGGGTTCCATCGTTATGTCCCACAGGTTATGTAAAGTCTTCCTGAAAGGTATTATCCTCCTGAGACCCCCAATAAGAGAGCCACTTCCTTCTTGGGATCTAAACTTAGTTCTAGCAGCCTTGATTCTTTCTCCTTCCTAACAGGCTACTACTTGTTCTCTAAAGGTCTTGACTTGGAAAACTATTTTCTTAACTGCCATTACCTTAGCTAGGAGGATATCAAAATTACAAGCTCTAGCCATTCGTCCCCCTTACTTAATTTTTCACAAAGATAGGATTGCTCTCAGAACCAACCCTTCCTTCCTACGAAAAGTTTGCTCAGAGTTCAACCTGAATCAGTCGATAGAATTACCTGTGTTCTTCCCTACTCATGGCAACAAGGCAGAATATAAACTCCACCAACTGGATGTTCATAGACGTTTTTACTTGCACAGGACAAAAGAATTCAGAAAATCTGACCAATTGTTTGTATCCTTTTCAGAAAACAGAAAGGGAACTTCATTCTCAAAAGTAACTTTATCAAAATGGCTTTCAGACACCATCACTTATGTCTATAATTCACAGAGCAGGCAGCTGCCAGGGAAAATATGAGGACACTCAACTTGAGCCGTGTTACCTCTACTGTTTTTCAGGCCAGACTGCCTTTAGACCCAATTTGTGTGGCAGCTACGTGGGTTAATCCCCAAACCTTAATAACTCATTACAAAGTAGATGTGGCCTCCTGGAACAGGACATCCTTTGGTTTCACAGTCCTAAAGAGTCTATTCTAGTGAGCCACCCAAGAAGAAGGTGCTGGGGACATGGTCCCAACCAGCAAGAAGGAAGGCGAGATCAAGGACAACAAACATGGAATGTTATGGTGAGTACATAACTTCTTTTTTGGCTTCTAATGCTCAATATAACTTTGTCCTCTTCCAGGACCTGCTTTAAAGTTTCCGTCAGATAAATCTCAATTCACAGTGTCAAAATCTTTTTGTATAGTTATAAGTGCTATCCGCAGTCCACTAAGTCTAGCTGATGAAGTTTGGCATCAGTCCCCAGTGATATGTAGGTAATTTTTTTCCACAAACCCCACTTGTAATCCCCCACACACACACACACACACACACATAACCTTGGTAGTAATGACATCCAACCTGGCAGCATGTACAATAGCCATTTAAGCATCATTGTTACTTAAGGAAACTGGCTTGTCATTTGCTGGATCTTCCTTCTTCCATTGCCCCTGTACAATATTACCATTTATGCATACTACACTGACTCCTGCATCTCCCCATTCTCTCCTTCAGCTTGCTATATATTTCCTCATCTGCACTGACAATAATTTACAGTAGTCATGTGGAAATCTGTTTAGACCTCCTGCTTTACCTTTTTTCATACATGTAATCACTGTTGCAATTTCACCCACACATAACTTCTTTATGCACCCTCTTCCTATTCTCTTCTTTTAACTCTGTCCTTTCCCCTTTGTCAAACTTCACCCCCTTGTGGCTCACCTTGCACTAAGTTACTCAGAATTTCCTAAATTTCTCTTTTTTCATTATTCTTAACTATACAGTTCTCTTCTGTTTCAGTTTGATCTACTCATACTCTCTCTCTCAGTTTCTTGAACTTGTATGTTAACAATTTCACATCTTTTTCCCCTTTTTTTTTCTACTTGCCTCTCCTATTCTCAGTTTCTGCCTATATGTACTCTTGAACTGACTACTCGGTTCCTCCTGCATTTTCTTTCTTCTGTCCATCCTGCCCATCAGCTCCTTCATTTGATCCTCCTCCTCTTTGTTCACTTCCATCTGATCCTGCCATAACGCTTAACTCCTGTATCCTATTCTTCCTCCATCTATTCTGCTTTCCACAATTACCCATCACTTCCATTCTCCAGGCTGCTTTAATTCCATCCCACTCTACCTGTTACTTTTCTAATTTATTTCTTTGGACTGCTCACTAATCATTGTTTGTAACCAGTCTATCTGATCTGGGCCACTCTACTTGTTCCATCCCTGTCTCTCCAAACCCTCCCTGCTTCCCTTCCTGCTTCCTTTCCTTAACATGACAACTAAAGAGTCACCTGATATCCTCTTTCATGGATGTCTGTCATGTCCACCTCACAGAGAATTTTGTCATCCACCAATATTCTATATAATCTACCCAATTGTTTACCCTCCTGCCTTCTAAACATAAACTGTCTTATTCCCCTCATAATTATTCTCTTCACAAATCCACAATGCCTGTCCTTTTCATAGATTTCCTTAAAATCTTTTGACACTTTACATTAAATTTCACATTCCCATGCAACCTATCCAGCCCTGTTTGTAATGCTACATTAAAGTTTCTTGTCCATATAAGTCCATCTACTCTCCTTCTCACATCTACTGCCTCTATATATCCTGTCATTGCCTCTAGTTGAACACTGTTTGGGCCATAATACGATTCCAACAGCAAGTAGTCTATCCTCAAAAGTAGCTCTGCATATCACCCACCTGCCACCTGTGCACGAGATGTTGTCTTCCCACTAACAAATTTCACCAACTTTTACCAGTATCCCTGTCTCTGTTCTTGTTCATTCTCCTGGGAAATATTCCACCAAAACACACTTGTATCATTTCTTTAGCATTGTACCTATGCCTGTTTTTCTTTCACAACTTAAACTCCTGAAGGCAGACTATGTCTAATTTTTTCCTCTTGATTCTGCATAAAACACTTTCTTTCTTTACTGGGTTATTTATCCCCTAACATTCCAACTCTGCATTATGCAGCCCCCTCCTCTGGCCTGCTTTAAATTCCTAAGGAACTGGGCCTTGTTGGTCTTTAGGCATACCAATGCTCCCATCCGACCCCTGGACAAGATAGGTAAAAGCTACTGCCAGTCAGCTGCCCTACTAGCCCCTTGGGTATGCTCCCCTGATATTTCTTTCTTTCTTTTGATTGGTTTGAGCTATTTCTGTATTCCTCAGTCCCCAGACCCTGTTCTGACCTCTTACCGTAGACACTGTCTCAGTCTCGTTTACACATCCATTATTATTTGTCCCATGCCTCCTAATTCTGTTTCATGTGGTAGAAATGAAGTACTCAGACTGAAGAGTTTGGTGGTTGGCATAATGGTTAAGGTGCTTACTTCAGCGACCCAAGGTACAGGGTTTGATTCTCATCTTTGAGGGAAATTAGCTAGGCCTAAAATGGCCTCAGAAAAGAGCAGTTAGCTTAATACTTACCTATGAACCTATTACGCTATAAATTAGCTTGGACAGGTTATCACTCACACCATTTACAAAACCACTACTGTGCAGTTTCCTATAATATAAAAACATCTGTGATACATAGTACCATCCGTACAGTTACAATACACATTTGTACAGGTTGTACCATCTATAACATGTTTTTGTGTCTGCACATTATTAATTAGGCAGCTAATCAAGAGTAGTCCCTTACCCCAACCAACTCCAATTTAACTTCTCTACATTCCAGAAAAACTCTAATTCCAAAACTAAATGAAATTTGCATTAATTGTGAGTTTCTGTTGACAGTAGATATGCATTTATATTTAAATATATATTTACATTTGTGTTTGTATTTTATTCATCTTGCACAGACATAACTCCTGACTCAAATGTAAAAACGCTTCTGAGTTATAAAGAAAACATTATGTCCATAGCAGATGTCCATTAAAATTTGTGCCTTTAATGCCCTTTGATGGGCTTAAGTCCTCTCCATCATAATCTTTATACAATTTGCTATTTTTTCCATATCATACCATCAGATGTTTTGTCCATATGAGAAACAGCCTCGTTTACCACTGGGCCTGTGTTCATACTGAGTTTGCCATCCCTTTTCATACTCATAGGTTCAAAGGTTCATAGGATGATACTGAACTATTGGCCTGGAGGCCCTTATAAGCCTAGCCAAGAATTTCACCCATATTCCCACAAAGTCAGCACCTGTTTTCCCTGTCCAGCAGGGACATAGGTGGGATCCCAGGGATATATTTTCTGTTTCCCAACCAGTCGTCCAGGTGCTTCTTAAAGAGGGCTAGTGAAGTACTCTGCTAGACATGGAGAAGAAGTCTATTCCACAGATGGGGGAAGTCGTTGGGACACAAATCTATCCCACCAACAATTTCTATTAATGTCACAGACCAGGTTGAGGACTTGTGTGTGGGTTATGCGAGTGGAGCTTGATTTACGGATATGCGGCAACTCCATCAAGACTAAGTCTGAGACGGCCTTATATGCCAGACACAGGTCACCTCTGAGCAGTCTGTATGAGACTGAGTAGAGGGACAGGGCTTTTAGCCTATCGGTATAGGATAGGTGTTTGAGACCCTGGATTTTCCTACTTAGTAACAGAAATGTCTTACCTCAGTCTGAATTCTACATTTCCACATTTTTCTTTTTTTACCTCAAACTTCTCTTCTGCTCCTTCTTCCCTGCCATTACTTCCCATGTCACATCTTACTTCTCTGCAGTGTTGTGTTCCTCCATATTCTTGGTGTGCTTACCATCTCACTTGATAAATGTATGTAAAATAAAACAGGACAAAGCACAAACAGAAAAGCACCATTTGTTTGGGACCTCCCTTAGAAAAAGTTCTGCACTTACTTGACTTCACTGCCTTACCTATCTTGCCTTGTAAGGTAGAGTCTCATATGCTTTTGGCAGAGCTACATTTTAGGTGACCCTCTGACTGATGAGCTAACAGATCTTGTCTCATGCTGTGCATGGTAGGAGCTGGATACTGTGGAGCCACTTCCCAAGTGGCCGGATAGATTTTTATCCCACCAAAGGACAGAGCACACTGGAGCAAGGGGGTCCCAGTAGATGCCATAGTTGCGACAGCAGCCACCAAGAAAGAGCTTGAAGAGCAAAGCACATCTTTCCATCCCCCTTACAGGGAGTCTAGGGCTTTGGACAGATTTGGAAAGCACATCTACACCTCAGCAACCCTTGACTTGCGATCATTGAATTATTTGGCACACTTTACCTGGTTGCAAAGAGATTTGACAAAGGAGCTTTGCAAATCTTTTTCCAAGTCCAGGTTTGTGGAGGACCAGAATAAAGTTTCTTCATAACTGGCCACCCTTCAGTCTATATCTAATACATCCATGAGGTTGATTTTCCATGCTGGAGGGGTTACCTCAAGGGCAGCGAGTTTGGGCATAGCTATTACGAGACATGCCTGGATGCTCTTGCGTGATTTTGTTGAGCCCTTCAAGTCCTCATTCATCAATGCTCCTTTTGATGAATCTTCTCTGTGTGGCCCAGAGGTGAGGGAAATGCTGTCCAGAAGTGAATAAGAAGAAAAGACCTTGTCTGTCATTGCGATCCGTTTCTCTACTCCTTAGAGACTGTTTTAATGGAATCAATGAGAAGGTAGGAAAATGTGGTTTGGTAAGTCCCAAGGATTTCCAGGACTCACAAGGAGATGGTTCTCCCAGAAGCAGAGGAGGGAACTCTAATGGAAGATGTTGGCCTCATGGCAGAGGTGGTCCACAAAACCAGAGTTTCAAGGATTCCTTTCTGGACAAACCCTATCAGCACTCCTGAAAGGTTGCCTGGCTACTTTCAGTAGAGGTAAACGGGGGTCGCTTGTCTCTGCACCTAATAAACTTGGGCATCTACCAAAACAGATACTTGGAGGTAGAGGATTATATCAAGAGGTTAATTCATAACATTTTCCCAAATTCCCTCACAAAAATGAGGAAGATCCCCGATATTCCACCCAATCAGATGGAAGTAGCAGCTCTGGAAATAAGAAAGCTGTTATAAAAAAAGTCATTCAAGAAGTCCCCCCAGACTAGATGGGATCCTAGAATTTATCCAAGATTCTTTTTAGTGCCAAAATAAAATATGGGACCCGAGACCCATTGTGGATCTCTGCAAATTAAACCAGTAGGTAAAATAATCCAAGTTCTGTATTGTCACTGTTAAGTCCATTTTGTCCCTGTTGCGAAAGAACGATTGGACATGCCCGATAGATCTTTAGGATGCATACTGTCACATCAAAATGAACAGGCAGTCTGGAAGATATCGCCACTTCCAGCTTGGAGACAGTCATTATCAGTTCAGAGTACTACCCTTTGATTTCACCACAGCTCCCAGGGTATTCATCAAATGCATGGCTGTGGTAGCAGCTCACCTAAGTCTGTTAGGACTCCGGGTGTTTCTGTATCTAGACGACTGGCTACTAACTGCTCAACGTCAACAAACAAAAGACTATTTGTTCCAATTGTGTCACTGTCTGGGCATCTCAGTCAACTACAACAAGTCACAACTCACTCCTTCACAGAACCTGGAGTTCATAGGTGCAAATCTAGATGCACTCAATCAGATAGTGTCTCCTCCTCTGACAAGAGTACATACCCTCAGATCCCAGGTAAAGAAAGAGATCTCACATTCCTCTCCTCCATCACGACTAGTCTTACAAGCATTATGGCCCATTGCAGCAGCAATAACTCTAGGTCCACTGGCTAGATTTCATATGCAGATTCTGCAGTGGACCCTTTTAGTTCAGTGGTCTATTCTTCAACAGCTCTTACACACTCCAGTCAGGACTACACAGGTTTGCAAGAACACCTTCTTTGGTGGATTTGTTGAAACAAAATTTCTCAAGGCCATCCTTTTACCTCTACCAGTAGCCACAGTGACCACCGACGGCTCCCATCTGTGATGGGGTGGGGGGCATTTCTTGGGAAGGACAGTCCGAGGTACGTGGTCCCCTGAAGAGGTAAATTCACATTTCAGTCTAGTGGAGATGAGAGCTATCCTTCTAGTCTTGTAGGCCTTTCAAGATGCTCCCCCTCTGGGACAATTACAATCCAATCAAGCAATATGTCTGTGGTCTGGTACATCAGCATACAGGGAGGAGCCAGGTCTTATCCTGTTTGTCACAAGGCAATGTGAGTTTAACAATGGACAATCTCTTCTGGCTGCTTTTTCATTTAAATGCATATACAAGGGAACTCCAGTGTGCTTGCAGACAAACTAAACAGGTCAGTTCGGATGCCTCATGAGTGGTCTCTCAATGTCAAAGTGGTGGAAAGAATTTTCCATTGATGGGACCAGCCATAGTGCAATCTCTATGCTTCCCCTCTCAACAAGTGCAGCTGGTTCTTCACCCTGATTCTCCCTCTGGGGGGAGTCACCAAGAGATGCTGTAATTCACAATTTGCCCTCTGATCACCTCTTGCTTATCCCCCATTACCTGTACCCCCTAAATTTCTACAGAATGCTTAAAGGTTAAAGAGCACAGTCATCTTCATTGCACCCTTTTGGACTCATCAGATATGATTTCCCTTCCTGTGGCCTCATCTTCTATATCCACCTTGGATACTTGACCCCAGTGCAGACCTCCCGTCTCATCCGATGGGGTAGCTCATCCAAACATAACAGGCCTCAAGTTAACCACATAGTTTCTCCAGTTCCATTGATGGCTAGACAGCCCAGGCTTTCCTCCCCAGTGTGACATATCCTCTTGTCCTCTCAATAGACTTCTACTAGGAAGGTTTACATAAGTAAATTTAAGAGATTTTCTATTTAGGCCCTCCAGAGAAATTTGGATCCCTTTTCTGCCCCAGTCCTCACAGTCCTAGATCTTTTAGCATCCCTCTTTAAATGGGATGATAGCTTCTCTACTATCAAACTCCAGCTAGCCATCATTTCTAATTTTCATTTCAGAGAAAATCACACTTTTTTGGCCTCTTCCAAGTTGGGCAAAACCTTTCTGAAAGGCATATTTTAATTATGCCCCCAGTCAATGATCATACTTCTCCACAGGCCTTAACTATCTTACTTCAAAGTTTGACTCAAAGTCCATTTAAACCTTCCACCAAATCAGACCTAAAATTTTTGTCCTGGAAGACTTTTTTCCGAGTTGCCATTACATCAGCTAGATGAGTATCAGAGCTCTAGGCCCTTTCTTCCAAGCCGCCACACCCGATCTTTCATAATGATAGGGTGTTTTTACATACTAACCTTACCTAAGGCGGCTTCTGAGTCTAATCTTATTCATGTCATTAACTTCCCGTTTTTTTCCCAAAATATTCCAATAAAGGTGACTATGTACTGCATCTTTTGGACATACACAGGTAACTTAATTTTTATCTTCAATGAACCAAAGATTTCTGAAAATCTGACCAGTTGTTTGTCTCCTTTTCCTCATAATAGATTGGACATGGCAGTTTCCAAAGTAACTTTAGCCAAATGGATGACTGATTGCATATCCTGTCTATAAATAGTGAGGTTTGTCTTTGCCTAAGCCACCAAGAGCACACTCAGTGATGTCTATGGTGAACTCTTCAGCTTTTTGATCATGAGCTTTGATAGATGACATTTGTGCAGCTGCCACTTGGTCTATTGCTCATATCTTCATTGCTTATTACAAATTGGATTTGATTTCTGTGAACAGAGCTGCTTTTGGCTCCACAGTACTCCAAAACATCCTTCCATGAGGATCACCCAAGGTTCATCTAGCCGAGGACTCTGTCCCTTCAGTGGAGGAAAGAAAGAAAATGACAACATCAGATATAAAAGTTATGTATTCACTGTAACAATGCATTTGTGCTGTCCATTTTCATTCTTTCTCAACTTCCCACTGGATTTTCTTGGGAATCCTTCATTCCTTGTTCCAGCTCTATTTTTTATCTCTGCTGGTTCTTCTGATTTGCTTCTGTATAGAGCAGACTATTGTTACTGGGGGCAGTAAACTCAATCTGAGATATGTTAGGTTGGTGGAGCATTATGGTTAAGGGAGAAGCTGGACAGTTGGATCCGTCACTCTAGTGAAAGCAGCTGATCCAGTTCCGAGATAGGATCCGAGACCCATCAGCTGAGAAAGGATGAAAATGGAAAACAAAGATGCATTGTTATGGTGAGTACATAACTTTTGTTTTTTTTTTTGTTATTTAAAATTGTTTCTTAACATTCTATCTAAACTCATGCATCTTAACCAAACATTTCCTTTCTTGCTTTACAAGATTCCTCTTATTCTGCAATACCTTATACCTTTTGTCAGACTCCCTGAATAATTCCTATTACTTCTTAACCATATATTTTTCTCTTTTATTTCTAGACTAGTTTTAAACTACCTATCTGAAGTAGGAGATTCATTTGTCTGCAACCTGTGGGTTATGGATCCGATATCGGATCCGAACCGGCATGGTTTACCAGCTATGGATCCAAGCTCTCAGCTCCTCCCCTCACCCATAATACCCTGCTCTACCCTCATGACCTCAGATCTCGTTTGCCGCGCATGGTGACCAGATTGTTTTTCCAGCTCTCCAGCTAAGTGCTAGTTTAAGTATTTAAATTGTAAAATTTAAAGATATTTTTCGTTGTTTTGTGTGAAAGTGTAGGTTTCCCCTTTGGTATTTTTACTTTTTTTAGTGTTTAATCTAAAAGTTATATCCCTCCCCTCGCTATTAGCGTAGTGTGTGTTGGGCCTGTGAGTGATTTTTGTGTTTTCTTTAGTTACTTTCTTTAGTTATAGTAACTACTGTTGTAGCTTGGGATGTCTGAGCAACCCAAGTCTATTTTTCTAAATGCTCGAGTGTGGCCATAAGCTTTCCCCAGCTGATGGCCACACTCGGTGTTAGATGCCTGGGGTTGAACACCTCACATCTGGATGTTCCATTTGTGCAGGGTTCAACCCCAGGGCATTGAAGGAGCGGAGGTCCAAGCTTGTTTTGGCGGGCCTTTTACCGCCGGACTCGGCTCCGACCTCCGCTCCTTCGGGAGTAACCGTCCACACGGTTATTCCTTCTGCGGCTCCCCCTCCTCCTCCTGGGACTCAACCTCCCATTTCTGGTTCGGAGGAGAGGGATGCTAAAAAAAGGGACCGGAGGGAGAAGCACCATAAGCGGCGGGCCGAGACCTCTGTTTCGGCCCCGCCAGCCAAGCGGGCTTCTCCCCCGGCTCCATTGTCGGCTCGGTCTCCTCCTCCTCGGCTCCGGTCTCCAGTGTGTTTTTCACCGGGACCTGAGGAGGAGGAGACCCGATCTCCGTCGAGGCTATCGAGGAGGCACTCTAGGCCTACCTCGGTAGGCTCGTCGAGATCTACGATAGCCTCGGATGCTGATCTGGACCGGATGATGATAAGGTTCAACCAGGCCCAGATGCAGATGGGAGTGCTCTTGCCTCCCCCCCCCTCTGGGGGGGAGCTCAACCCCCTTTTTCAAACCGGTTGCTCCTTCTCCGACCCGCTACCCGGGTTCGGAGCAGTTGAGCCGAGCAGCCGAGCCAGGGTGGGTCGGCGCCGATAGTACTTGGTACTTCGGATCTGACCCTGCCCTCGAGTGCATCGGATCCGACCTCTCGGAGCCTGGATCCGAGCCTCGGATCCGGGGGGATCAGTGCTCCTTCGGTGCCGTCTGTCGAGCGCACTGTCCCTTCGGATCAGAGCGCTTCGGCTCCGGCTCCGATCCACTTCGGATCCGAGGGGAGCCGATTGTCGGATCCTTTGGTCGAGGTCGGCTCCCCTTCGGCCTCTGATGTAGTGGAGAGGGCCCTGTTGAGGGTCTCCGGACCCCGGCACTTATTTCGGCTCCGTCCCGCGCTCCCTCTGCACTGGGTCAGGCTTCCACCATCCGGACCTTGGGACAGCCCGCTTCTGTGCCCCAAGCTGCTCCCCTGGAACAAGTTGCTGCTTGAGGAGTCCTCTGACAGCCCCCAGAGGATGTTCCTCGCAAGCATACGTGCAAAAGGAGGCACATTGACTCCCCGAGTCTCTCACGGAAGACACGGACTTGGAGGAAGGGAAGGCTCCCCACGGTCACCCCGAGGATGTCTCATTTGGAGACATCATGGAAATGCTCCGTATAAGGGGGTCTGCCCCAAGTCTTCCTCGGACGAGTCCGTGTTCTTGGAGGCATTTGAAGCGGGTCCGTCTACCTCTTGGGTGTCCCTCCTGCCGACCCCGGTGGACCTCATTACCACCAGGGCGTGGAAGGAACCGGACACCGTGGAGCCAATCCCTAAGAGGCCCGATAGGATCCTCAGCCCACCGTCCGACCGTGCCCATTGGAGTAAGGGGCCTCCGGTAGATGCCATGTTGACGGCGGCCACCAAGAGGGAACTTGCTCAGGAGGGTCCCTCAGTCCATCCCCGAGCAAGGAGTCTCGGATGATGGACCGCTTGGGAAGCGGATGTTTAGTTCAGCGACCTTCTCGGTAAGGGCGCTGAACTACCTGGCACACGTCATTAGGATGCAGCGAGATCTTATTAAAGAATACGCTGCATCTCCCCCAGAGTCCATGTCGGAGGAGGACAAAATGCTGCACTCCACCCGCATGGCCACTCTTAGATCAGTTACTAATACCTCTATGCGGCTACTCTCCCATGCTACGGAAGGCGCCGCTAGAGCCGCAGGGGCAGGTCTAGTCACTAGACGTCAGGCCTGGCTCCGTCACTGCGATTTTTCTGAGCCCTTCAAAGCGTCATTTGCGAGCGCCCCTTTGATGGTTCTGCCCTCTTTGGCAAAACCGTTCGCGACACTTTGACCCAGAGCGAGAAGGACAGGAAGACGCTGTCTGCCGTCGGAATCCGCTTCTCTGCACCCCAGAGGCCCTACTCTAGGAACCAAAAGGGTCAGAAGAAGATGTGGTTCCGAAGTCGCAGCAATCCCAGCCTGCTCCGGACAACCAGTCCTTCCGAGGCAGAGGAGGACAGGGAGGACGCCGCCCTAGAGGCAGAGGGGCTCCCAGGAACTTCGGGTCCAGAGAACCTTTCTCTGAACGGCCCGCGCAGCAACCCTGAGGGGTTGCCCGGCTGCTCCACTCTGGAGGCAGTCGGGGGACGTTTTTCGGGGCACCTAGCAGCATGGGAGTCCATAACATCAGACCGCTGGGTTCTCCAGATCATATCCAGAGGATACCGCATCCCTTTTCGTCACTTACCAAAGTTGAAAGTTACCCAGACGTTCCACCCGGTCAACGGGAGGCCGCTTTGGCAGAAATTGGCCATCTGCTAAAGAAAAGAGCCATCCAGCCCGTCCCCCAGACCAGATCGGATCAGGGTTCTACTCCAGGTTCTTTTTAGTGCCAAAAAAGACGGGGGAACTAAGACCAATTTTAGACCTTTCTCTCTTGAACCTGGCAGTCCCCAAGGAAAAATTCCGAATGGTCACTCTGCAATCTATTCTCCCCCTTCTGGGAGAAAATCACTGGATGTGTTCTATAGACCTCAAAGACGCGTACTACCACATCCTGATGGACAGGCGCTCCAGGAGGTTCCTCCACTTCCGGCTGGGAGCCAGTCACTAGCAGTTCCGGGTCCTTCCCTTTGGTCTCACCACAGCCCCCAGGGTGTTCACCAAAGTATTAGCAGTGGTAGCGGCCCACCTGAGGCTTCAGGGGGTGCAGGTCTTCCCCTACCTGGACGACTGGCTTCTTACCGCCCCAACAAGGCATCTACTACTATTGGCGCGAGACTCCTTTCTCCATCTTGCTCCCTTTCTGGGCATTACAATAAATACAAAGAAATCCAACCTGGCGCCCACACAGCTCTTAGATTTTATAGGGGCCAGGTTAGACACAAGGAGTTTAAAAGCCTTCCTCACTGCGGACAGAGTTCAAAATCTGCAGCTCCAGGTGCGGGCCATTCTCCACTCAAGTTCTGTTCTGGCGGAGTTGGTCCTGAGGGCTCTAGGGTCCATGGCGTCTGCTATAGCACTTCTTCCTCTTGCCAGGCTCAATATGCGCATCCTCCAGTGGACTCTCTTAGTACAATGGTCTTACCTTGCTCTCCTATGCATCATCCCATTGCGATCAGCAAGGCTTGCAAGCGGTCCCTCCTGTGGTGGCTTCACTCCCCAGATCTCCACGGAGGCCGCCCATTTTGTGCTTCTCCCCTCTCGCCACAGTGACCACGGACGCCTCCCGCCTCGGGTGGGGGCATTTTGCAGGTCGGACCGTCCAAGGCACGTGGAACGATTCAGAGACCTTACTGCATATCAACGTTCTAGAGATGAGAGCAGTGCTCTTAGCGTTGCTAGCACTTCAGGACTTTCTTCCCTTGGGAACAATTGCGATTCAATCGGACAACATGTCTGTTGTCTGGTACATCAACAAGCAAGGGGGAACAAGGTCTTACCCTCTTTGTCGAGAAGCCATGAGAGTTTGGGAATGGGCAATCTCCACCAACCGCTTTCTAATAGCAACGCACATTCCGGGTCGGTCCAACATCCTGGCGGACAAGCTCAGTCGCAGCATTCTGACCCCTTACGAGTGGTCTCTCAATTTTCAAGTAGCGGAACGCATATTCGCACGGTGGGGAACTCCTTCATGTGATCTTTTTGCCTCTCCCTCAAACACCAAGTGCGACAGTTTTTTCGCTCTGATACCCCCTCCAGGAGGTTCTCCAAGAGACGCTCTGGTGCATGCTTGGCCACCCGGTCTTCTGTACGCTTATCCACCCTTGCCTCTGATGCTCCAAGTTCTTCAGAAAGCCTCTCGGGTGGGTTGCAGAATGATTCTCATTGCTCCATTTTGGCCTCGACAGATCTGGTTCCCCTTTCTAAGGTCTCACTCGGTGAATCCTCCTTGGATTCTAGATCCCATTGCGGATCTGATATCCCACCCATCCTGCATATCTCCTCCGAACCTGGACAACCTGAAGCTGACCGCTTGGCTGCTCCAGTTCCACTCTTGATCAGGACTCCCAGTATTTCGTCACCTGTTAAGGCAATCCTGGTGGCAGCTCATAAACCGTCCACTAGGAAAGTCTACCGCAGCAAGTGGAAACGGTTTTCTTTGTGGGCGGAGCGGCAAGGCCTGAATCCCTTCACGGTTCCTCTCCCTTTAGTGCTTGACTTTCTAACCACTCTTTTTAATGATGGTGCCAGCAGTTCCACAGTCAAAGTACAACTGGCGGCAATTTCTCATTATCACATTGGTCATGATTCTAGTCCACTCATGTCAGCCAAGTTGTGTAAAATTTTCCTTAAAGGTACTTTCCTTCTCAGGCCCCCTGTAAAACAAGCGGTTCCTCCTTGGGACCTCTCCTTAGTTCTCCAGGCCTTGACCGCCCCCCCCCTTCGAACCAGCAGCTACGGTGGATCTCAAATTCTTGTCTTTCAAGACAGCCTTTTTAGTAGCCATTACATCGGCCAAGAGAGTTTCAGAGCTCCAAGCATTATCAGCTAAACCTCCTTACTTGGTATTTCATCCGGACCGTGTTTACCTCAGGACCAACCCGTCCTTTCTTCCTAAAGTAGCTTCTGAAGCAAACATTAATCAATCCATTAACCTCCTTGTTTTCTTTCCTAAATATGAAAACAAAGGTGAATACAAGCTTCACTCCTTAGATGTTCACAGGCAACTTAGATTTTATCTAAACAGAACGGCTGGTCATAGGCAATCCGACCAGTTGTTTATTTCCTTTGCTAAATTTAATTTGGGCAAGCCAATTTCTAAAGTCTCTCTGTCTCGCTGGATTTCACAGTGTATCTTATTGGCTTATCAAGCTTCAGGAAGGCCCGCACCGGAGGGTGTACGCCCATTCAACCCGGTCAGTATCTACCTCGGCAGCCTTTAAGGCTAGGATTCCTCTAGATGATATTTGTGCAGCAGCCACGTGGGCTTCATCTCATACTTTTATTTCCCACTATAAGTTGGATCTTGCATCTAGGGGTAGAGCATCCTTTGGCTCCGCGGTGCTCCGGAATATCCTTCCATGATGGCCGCCCAAGATTCAGGTAGCTGGGGACTCTGTCCCACAGGTTGCAGACAAATGAATCTCCTACTTCAGATTTAGAAGTTATGTACTCACCATAACGTTCCATCTGAGTAGGTGTATTCATTTGTCTGCAACCATCCCGCCCTCCTATCCCCCTGGCCTTTCAGTTTCCTGCATATTATGTGTTACCCTTTTCAGGGTGTTCTTGCTGTTGGCAAACTCGATCTGAGGTCATGAGGGTAGAGCAGGGTATTATGGGTGAGGGGAGGAGCTGAGAGCTTGGATCCATAGCTGGTAAACCATGCCGGTTCGGATCCGATATCGGATCCATAACCCACAGGTTGCAGACAAATGAATACACCTACTCAGATGGAACGTTATGGTGAGTACATAACTTCTAATTTCATTCTACTCAGTAGCTATCCCATGTGAAGAAATTTCTATATTCCCTAATACAGTAACATCCCCGTTAACCAGGACTCAAAACTGATACTCTCAACAGTTCTGCATTGAGTAGAAGTGGCTCTGCATTGTGATTTTTGATTGGCTCATATGCCGGTATATGAGCCAATCAAAATCCCAAAGGGGGGCATGTTCTGTTCAATGCAGAACAGCCCGCTGTTCTGCGTTGAACAGAAGACGCTGCACTTTGCCATTTTTTATTAGCTTGTATGACGGCATATGAGCTGATCAAAAATCCCAAAGGGGTGACTCTTCTGTTCATTGCGGAACAGCCCGCTGTTCCGCACTGAACAGAAGAGGCTCTGCTTTGCCATTTTTGATTGGCTTGTATACCGGCATACCGGAATCTACCAATCCTCACGGGTGCCAGTTAAGTGAGACTTTACTGTAACTGTTGAATACTTTCCCCTACCAATTATTTAAATTCCTCTTTTTAACAGGTGCCAATGTCTCATTTTTACTTCATTACCCTATATTTGTATCTTAGTGTTTATTAGCAAATTATTTTAATTGGATGTATGTTGAAGATGTCAATTAAATGCATGTGCTCCTGTGAAATATAATTTCTGTCCAGTCTAGGCCAGTTATTTGTAACTTGGGGATTAGTATGTAAATTCTAAGTTTCTACTATTGAATTCACACTCCATACCAAATATTTTTACAAATTTCTTCAGAAATCTACCCTCTTTGTTAGAGTTCCCTTCTAAGTCCCCAGTATGTACTCATTATTGCAAATCAAGTTCCAATCCTCACCAATAAGTAATATTCCCTGCTGAAAGCTTATTATTACTCCCAAAATTGCCTTAACCTGTGTGATATCAGATCTGATGTTGTTAATCTTCTTCCCTTTCATCACTGATGCATTCGGTTCCGAGCCCACGGAACTGAGTTGGCCTAAGACCAAGCTGGCGTACACCACAAACTCTTGAGCTAAGCTGCTACCCACAATGCCCTTCTCCCATTTACCTCAGATCTCATTTGCCGTGCAACCATACAGCAGCGTTTCACCGAGCTCTCCAGCTAAGTGTCAAATTTTATAAATATTTATGTATTTTTGAACCTTTTTCTAATCTAACTTGTTTTCTACCATCTTTATCTACTAGCTCTACCCATCGGGTATTTCTTATACCATCATTGGTACCCTTGTGGTATCATTTCATACCATCGTTGGTATCTTCTTTTCTGCTTCCTTTTCTCACTTTCTTAACAGTACTTTGTTTTTGTGTGTATGGATATGTGTGGACAAAAGGGACTTCAGGGTTTAAACATTGCGCTTCCTGCAATGGAAACTCCTTAACAGTGACTCACACAATGATTGTGTGTATTGCCTGGGGGTTTCTCACCTCCCTGTGAAACCTCCTTCCCAGATTTGCCTAAGTTTTAGTCAGTGGATGCTGAACGAGAGGAAAAATAAATTGATTTTGAAAGGTCTATTAGTCTCACCTTTCTCAGAGGCCCTTTCTGCATCAGAGGTCTCAGCCCCTCCATTGAAGGACAAAAAACGTCCACATTCAGATTCCTCTTCACCGGCTGGTGATAAGGGCAAGTCCCATAAACACAAGGCCCACAAATCTTCAACCAAACACAAGATTGCTTCATCGGGTCCGACTCCATCTGTTGCTTCTCTTCTGAGCTCAGCTCCAGTTGCATCCAGTCTCATAGATATTTCAGAAACTTTGATGTTGGCGCCACCTTTGGCACTGACAGCTACGGCACCAGTCCTCTCTTCAGCCACAATTACAGCTCCAACCTTACTGTCTTTAATAGTTTCAGCACCAACTTCACCTGTTACCATACTGAAGGCAGTTCCGACAATACCTTTGGAACCGATAATAACCTTGACTCCGAGTGCCTCCTCGGCACAGAGTCCCTTCTCGACGGCGTTGATTTCTCTATTGCCTGTCTCCAAGTTAGAGACTACAGTGCTGACACCTCAAACACCACAGATCCGGTACTCTCCTTCATTGGACCCGTTCTTAGGCCAGACTTATAGTCCTTTTCTGAACTGGCTTGACTCCCCTTCAGGAGTGTCTACAAGGTCAACCAGGAGTCTTTCTGAATTCGATGTGTTGCACCTGCTGGACCAGCTGTTGACAGCCAGAGGGATAACAAACATTCCTAAGACGCATCCCACTTTGGGTTTTGGGTCTACTGCTGCCACTTATACTCCTCCCTCGGATCTGTCGGTTCTGAGGCCCATAGCTCCAACATCCTTGGTTGGAACCCACTCCTCAGTGCCGACAGTGACCCTCACTGAGGCTTCGTGGCCACCCCTTTGGGTTTCGGTTCCATCGGAACCGCCCCTTCCTCAGTCTCATGGTTGGAGGGTAGAACCCTCGGTACTGAGCACGGTTCCAAGTTTTTTATTGGTTCCATCCTCAGATCTGGGGGCAACCCCTGCCTCAATCTTGCTTGAGGCTCCATCACTGGGAGTGGGTCTGACAGAGCAGTGTGTGACCCTGGTTCCGAATTTGTCCTTCTCTGTTGTGGGCTTCCATTCCTCTTTGGGTGGGACTGTTTTCCATGTGATGGAGAGGGTGCTTGCTTCTGGAAGCACTCCTGCTATGTCAGATCTTCCCCCTGCTCGCTCTGAGCTACAGCTACCATGGGCCACCTCCTCAGGGCACTGAGAGCAGAAGCCTCAGGAAACCCCAGTTCACGGTATTGTTCCTACCGAGTCTTCTTCAGACATCCCCACTGAAGAACCTCCTTGGAAGAAGGCGTGTAAGAGGAAACACCTTGACTCTCTGGAGGAGTCTCTCACAGAGGATACAGACTACGATGATGGGGAGGGGTCCCCACGGTCACCCCCTGATGATGTCTCCTTTGGAGACATCCTGGAAATATTGAAACAGAGGGGTGGCTGGAAGCCCCTTAACCCTTCCTTGGAGGAGTCCGTCTTCCTGCAGGCTTTCCGCTCTCGGCTTTCTACTTCTTGGGTGCCCCGACCTGCCGACAAGTTAGTCCAACTCATTGTGCCGCGTGTGTGGAAGAACCCTGATTCTATTGTGGCCATTCCCCAGAGACCAGACAAGATTCTTACCCCATCAGAGGAGCATCCTCACTGGTATAGAGGCTTGCCAGTAGACGCTATGGTGGTGGCAGCGGCCACTAAAAAGGACCTTGCGGAGGAAATTCCTAATGTTCACCCACCTAACAGAGAGCCCCAGGCTGTGGACAAACTAGGGAAGCGAGTCTTTGCTTCAGCAAGCTTTGCAGTCAGGTCTCTGAACTACTTGGAACATTTCACAAGTCTCCAAAGGGATCTGATTTCTTAACTTTCTGGAGCCCTCGCAGGTCACGATTCTGATGGGGTACGAGACAAGGTTGCCTCTCAAATTGCCACCCTTGAGTCTATCTCCAACTCGTCTATGAGGTTGCTCTCCCACGCAACTGAAGGAGCAGCTAGAGCTGTGGGTACAGGTATAGTCATGAGGCGTCATGCCTGGATGTGCATCTGTGACCTCGTGGATTCCTTCAAGTCCTCCTTGTTGAACACCCCTATTGAACCATCTCCCTTGTTTGGTTCTAAAGTAAAGGACACACTGGCCAAGTGCGAGCAGGATGGAAAGACCTTGTCTGCCATTGGCCTATGTTTTTCCAAGCACCAACGGTCTTTTTCCAGGAACCAAAGGAGTGGGAAAATATGTCACAAAAAAGTCTCAAGGTCCTTTCCGCAACGCACGTGGTGAGAATTCCCCCAGAGGCATAGAGGGTTCCAGTGGTGGAAGACACCCCTTTAGGGGCAGAAGGGGTCCCTGAAATCAAGACTCCAGGGATTCTTTCTCCAGATGGTCTTACCAGCGCTCCTGAAGCATTGCACGATTGCTTTCCTCTGGAAGCAATCATGCTTGTTTTTCTCTGCACCAAGCTGCCTGGCACTCTATTACAAAAGTTTGCTGGGTAAAGAGAATAATCTGCAGAGGCTATTACATTCCTCTAACATCACATCCAAAACTTTCAAAAACCTTCCCGATGTTCCACCCAGTCAAAGGGAAGAAGTGGCTTCAGAGATAAAAAAGCTGTGTCAAAAAGAGTCATCCAGCCAGTCTCCCTAGACCAATGTGGATCAGGTTTTTACTCAAGATTCTTTTTGGTGCCAAAAAAGACCAGGGACTGGAGACTCATTTTGAATCTTAGCCATCTAAACAAGTCTGTTGTTCAAACCAAATTCTATTCTACATGGTCACTATTGAATCCATTTTCCCTTTTTTACGGGAGGATGTTTGTATGTGCTCAAGCAGACCTCTGGGACACGTATTACCACATCAAAATGGATAAATACTCCAGGAGTCTCCTCCGCTTTTGGCTAAGAGCCAGCCATTACTAGTTCAGAGCCCTGCGATTTGGTCTCCTGACGGCCCCCAGAGTGTTCACAAAATGTCTAGCAGTGGTGACAGCTCATCTGAGACTTCAGGGATTCCAGGTGTTTTCATATTTAGATGATTGGCTCCTCTCCACCCCCACCAAGCATCTCCTGACCATAGCCCTCCATTGCACACTGTCACTGGCGTCTCTAGGCATCACAATCCATTGGGAGAAATCCAATCTACAACCTACCCAACAACTGGAATTTATAGGGGCAGTTTTCAATCAAACATGCCTGGAATTTCTACAAGTTCACAGGCTTCAGAGGTTAAGATTGCAAGTACAAGTGATGCTCTTTCAAAGAAAGGTGTCAGCAAGGGAAGTTCTCCAGGCTCTGGGGTCTGTGGCTGCGGCCATTCCGATTGTTCCTCTGGCAAGATTACACATGAGACTGTCACAGTGGCTCCTATTGTCCCAATGGTTGGCAAATCTTCACCCCCCCTAAACTCAGAGATCCTCATTACCAACTCTTGCAAGCAAGATCTTCTCTGGTGGGTGAGGCCAGATGAAAAACTTTGTTGTTGTTCCTTCCTGATCCCTCAACCCAATGCCACAGTGACCACGGACACTTCCCTGATAGGGTGGGGGGGCCGTTTTCAGGGAAAGACAGTCCAAGGCATGTGGTCCAACTTAGAGGCCAACTTGCATATCAATGTTCTGGAGTTGAGAGTGGTGCTGTTAGCGTTGCAGGCATTACATCCGCTCCTTCCATTGGGAACGATTGTGATTCAGTCGGACAATATGTCAGTAGTCTGGTACATAAACAAACAAGGAGGGACCAAATCCTATCCCCTGTGTCGAAAGGCCATGAGAATTTGGCACTGGGCGATAGCTTCTTATAGCAACGCATATCCCTGGGAGCGCCAACGTGATTGCGGACATGCTGAGCAGATGCATTCTCCTTCCACACGAGTGGTCTCTCAATCCACACGTGACGGCAGAAGTTTTCAGCCGGTGGGGTCAGCCTTGCTGTGATCTCTTTGTTTCCCCCTCAAACAACAAATGCAGCAGCTTCTTTGCCCTTTTTCTCCCAGATGGGGAGTCCCTAAAAGATGCTTTGACTCACGATTGGCCCACGGGTCTCCTCTATGTTTATCCTCCAATTCCCTTGATACCCATATTTTTGAAGAAAGCAATTTGGTTGAGATGCCAGGTGATCCTCATTTCCCCATTCTGGCCTCGACAAGTGTGGTTCCTCTTCCTCCGGCCTCACCTGTTGCAACCTCCATGGATCCTGGGGACTCGTCCGGACTTAATCTCTCACCCCCAAGGGGTGACTCTCCTGAATCTGTCCACTCTTAAGCTGACAGCTTGGTTTCTTTACTTCCATTAATTGCCAAGCAGGATACCCTCTCCTCACCTGTTCGTGATATTATTCTGGCCTTCCATAAGCCATCCACCAGAAAACTCTACAGAGATAAGTGGAAAATGTTTGCTGTCTGGTCTGAAGAACAGATGGTAGATCTCCTCTCAGTTCCTGTATCTGTTATTCTTCAATACCTTTCTTAGTTATTTGAGAATGGAGCATCAGCTTCTACCATTCGAGTCCACTTAGCAGCTATTTCCAATTTTCATAACGGTCTAGAAGGCGTTCCACTTATCTCTACCTGCATATTCAAGACCTTTCTCAAAAAAGTTTTTCATAGCAGACCCCCAATTAGGCGACCTTTAGAGGCATGGAATCTCTCTCTCTAGTTTTACAGTCTCTCTCTTTACCCCATTTCAGGCCTGTGGCAAAATATGACCTTATATTTCTGTCATGGAAATCTCTATTTTTGGTGGCTGTCACATTAGCTAGATGGATATCAGAGTTACAAGCCTTATGCATCAAGAGTCAGTATTTAATCTTTCATAAAGACAGAGTATCTCTTCGTACTAATCCATCTTTTCTCCCCAAAGTGATTTCTGATTTCTCTGTGAACCAGTCCATTGAACTCCCAGTGTTTTTCCCAAATTATTCCAATAAAGGAGAATACTGTGTACATTCATTGGATGTACATAGACAATTATGTTTTTACTTGGATAGAACTAAATCTGTCCTCAAGTCAGATCAACTTTTTATCTCCTTTTCTGGACCAAAACTGGGTTGTGCCATATCAAAAGTCACTTTATCAAAATGGCTCAGTGATTGTATTGCCTTTTCATAATCACAAGCAAATGAGCCCGTACCTGTCAATATCAAAGCACATTCAATGAGAGTTATAGCAACTTCTGCTGCTTTTCACTCCACAGCCTCCATGGATGACATTTGCGCAGCAGCCATTTGGGCCAAACCTCACACTTCTATCAAGCATTACAAATTGGACATGGTCTCCAAGGGAAGAGAGATCTTTGGCTCAGTGATACTCAGGAATGTTGTTCCATAAGGGCCACCCAGGTTTTCAAGTAGCTTGGGATTCTGTCCCATCAGTGATGAATGGGAAGAAGATTAACAACATCAAATAAAGACGTTATGTCTTACCATAATGTTCTATCTGTGTTGTTGATCTTCTTCCATTCATCACATCCCACTCTCCGTCCCCCACCAAAGACTCCTGGTGGATCTTATGGGTCCTTGTGGTGTTTTCAGGGTTTTTGCGCAGAAATGGCCTCTGCTTTTTACTTTTATATATTTCATACAAACTCAATCTGAGGTAAATGGGAGAAGGGCATTGTGGGTAGCAGCTTAGCTTGAGAGTTTTTGCTGTACACGAGGTTGGTATTAGGCTGACTCGGTTCTGAGGGCTCGGAACTGAACCTATCAGTGATGAATGGAAGATGATCAACAACACAGATGGAACATTATGGTAAGACATAACTTGTTTTTTTTTTGGTAGAATACACATACACGCTAGCATAATCCTCCAGTAGATGTGAAGACAACCAAATATACAACATATTTCCCGAGTGTACACACGACACCTAAAGAAGTTCTTGCAAGCAGTCATAAAAGAAAAATAATACATATAACATATACATATAACATGTACTGTGCTAATGTAGTGGTACGTTGATGTACTACGCCTCAGATGTCCTACACCTTTAATAGCATAGCTACAGCTGTCAGGAAGTCCTCGCAACTATATTCAGACCTGTTACTTAACACCCCTTGCATTCTCTGCTGCTTCTCCAGCGTTTTATGCTTTTTAGGTGAAACAGCTGAACCTGCCATGAGTTGTACTCTTGTCTCGTTGACTCTATTCTGCTCACATATGAGAACGTTAAGTACAGCCTGTATGTCACAAATACGTTTACCCAGTAGATATCGGTGGGAATCGTGAAACTGATACAGCCCTTGCCTGTACCTTTCTCGGATGCCCTAAGACATAGACTTCACCAAAGTATGTTAGCATACCTTTCTCTTTGATTGGAAATGTTTTACATCAACTCTGAAATGCACTAACTACGTCACTAACCTCTAGAAAGGACAACACAACTAATCTTTTAACCGACAACTGAAAGGAACAGGATTATCCATATAGTGAAGCAAGACCTAAGCTCTACACCTTACGCCATATAGCCTGGGCGAAATGAAATAAACATCCCTTGTGGCTAACATCGGTAAAGTTATGCTTAGTGCTCTTAATACATGCCATTTCAAAATCTGTCAGGATATACTTTACAGATAACTGCATATCAACAGAATTCACTAATGTAAATAAGCACTCCCACAAATAGTTATATACTTTATATGACTTTTTAGTCATTAAACAGTACACCAGAGGGAGACACTTCCTAAGTTCACCACATGTAACAAAACCATGTATTGTGTGTAACTGCCTACATAATCAAGCTTTGGTAAGGACTATCCCATCCATGTACCAGATGATACTGTTATATAAATCCAGTAGATTGTCATGTGTATTGAACACCAATACGTGTGTATTACTATGAATGTCTGTCATTTGGGGTGTATAAATTTTCCTTCCTTTAAACAACGAGAACTCATGTCCACTGCACTCAAACATGTTTGGGATAAAGGGTATGTCAACATCTTCTTGCGTCTAACTCTATTCACCTGTTGAAGCATAGACCTACGTGAAGGTAGATGTACAGTACTTTCTGTAGATGTGTTTGCAATAATATCGTCTACAACTAAAGCGGGTGTGCTCCTACATAGCTGTGCAGTTTCTTTTAACTGATGACACGCTGTATATCGTTCATCTTCATTCGGATCTGGTGCATGATAATATAGAACCGACTTTAGTAACTCTTCACCGTCTACTACAGTAACAGTTATAGCCCTGCCTTTACATCTTGACACTAACTTCAACCTACAACACCAATAGTTTTTACATTTGACAGTTCTTTCTAAGTTGTACAGATACCCATCTAGATGTAAAATTGGTTTGTGCTTTTGAGATATCAGCGAACCATATTTGTTACCAATTACGCCTGGAGCAGATTGCGAAGCTTCAGCCATAGCTATGAGGTGTATGTGGTGTAACGTACATAACCATTGATTTAGTTTCATAATTTATAATCTGTTACGTTGTATTTCTGGTGTCATAAATATAATTTCACTATCCAGTAGCACACAACCTAGTGGTATTTCGAATATATGTGTTTGCTTTATTTTGTCTATATATATATATATATATATATATATATATATATATGTGTTTATATATATATATATATATATATATATATATATATATATATATATATATATATTATGTTTTTTTTGTTTGTTACTGCAATGCTGACAAATGGATATTACGTAGAACTCCTCAATAGTTAACACGGGCCAACTATAACATTTCAATAACTGTGTTTTCGACTTATTTAGCTTTAGTTATTTTCTTGGAATGACGTTTTAGTGCCGACATTTAGTGACTCAATGAAATAACTATGCGATAATGTGATATAGATGCAGAGGAGGCACTTGGATCTTTCTTGCTTTCGTAAATCTGTTGTGACAGTGCCCAAATTCTGAATGTTGTCACTTCACAACCTGTTACCTCTTCTCCCTCTTTCATGTTTCCTGGTAATAGTAGACTTAAAAGATGCTTAGTATCATGTCCCTAGTCCTCCATACTTTGGACGTTTCTTAATATTTTGTGTGTGTGGATCACCTTGTCAGTTCTCTTCCTTACACTGTGGACTATCCACTGCACCAGCAGTGTTCACAAAGTGTCTAGCTCCATTTATAGCTTATTGCACATTACAGGATATCCACATTTTTCCATATTTAGACAACTTGCTTATCTTTGCAGAGTCTTTTTCAAGGTGTCGGGAATCTCTGTCTCTTGGGTGAGAGATATCTTGTACAAATTGAGATTCCAAGAGAGCATTCAGAAGTCTTTCTTCACTCCCTCACACAGCATTGTGTTCTTGGTATGTCAACTAGATATCTCAGTTAAAAGAGTTTTTTTCTTCTACAGGAAAAAATAGATCTTTATTTGGATCTATTTTTAAGGTTTTCCACTCACACTTAAGTCACTGTGATGGAGTACCTCAGGATTTTGGGTCTCATGGCATCTATAATTATCCTGATACTCCTGACAAGACTCCACATGAGAAATATGCCGTGGTATTTAAAATCTCTTTTATCAGACAATCAACACCCTTATCTTTTTACATGCCAGTGGTGGGGTTTGTCAGAAGAGAAATCTTTTGGTAGAGACAGCAGATATCCTTAAATCCAGGTCTCTCCTTCTTCCTCCAAATACCAAAGCAGTCAGTCACCATACACACTTCAGAATTTTCCTGGGGAGTAGTTTCAGGAGGGATAAAAATGCAGGGTGTGTGGGACACCAGGGACAGAAAGCAAGCACTTAAATACCAAGGAGATGCTTGCCCTTAACTCTCTGAACCATCTTTGGTCCCTGTGATCTCTTCAACTGGTTACAGACAATGCCATCGTCATGTGGTATATCGACAAGGGAGAACTAGGTTGTACTCCCTCTGCAAGCTAGCCATGTTAGTTTGGGTTATAGCTTCACAGCACAGTCTCATGCTTCAGGCATCCTACATTCCAACAGAACAAAATGTGTGCAATCATCTGCCAAAATTCTGTTACAGGACTCCATGCATGAAGGCCTGGAAGACAGATGCCTTTTCTTTTTTTCAGACAGTAATGTTCCGTATGACTGTCCACCTTTTTCAGTAATATCCGGGGTAGTTTTGAAGATTCAGAAGGAATCCCCCAAGATCATTGTGGTGATTCCCATCTGGCCCAGGCAACAGTAATTATCCCTTATTTTGGAAATGGCCAGGGGCAATTACCACAAGCTTCCTCACAGACTGGATACCCCCTGACATCAATCATCATCAATTGACTGCCTGGATTATAGGGTCTTAATTATTTTTAGGCACCTGTTTTCTGAGGAAGTGCAGCAGGTACTAATGGAGACAAGAAAGCCTGCTGCTAGAAAATCATATGTTATCAAATGGAAAAGGTTTTCTAGTTGGTGCCAGTAACATAACCACACCCATTCAGGGGCAGTTATCCTCTGCTTTTACAATATTTGTGTTAGTTACTGTGCTATGGCCTTTATTATTCGTCTATCAAGGTTCATTTAGTGGGCATTTCAGCATGTCTGCCCTTGGATCCTCCTCTTTCAGTGCAGTGTGTCATGTCAAAATGTTCTTGAAATATATTTTGCGTAATAGGCCTGCTCCATTTGAACTGGCTAATCTGGCTTACTTGAGGTTCTTAACATGGAAAGCAGTTTCCCTGACCTCCGCAAGAAAAGTATCCGAGTTGCAAGCTCTTATGTGAGTCAACTCTGTCTCATTTTCCACAAGAACAGGGTTTCTTTGAAAACTAATCCATCTTTTTTAAACACCTTCATTGAGTTATCACTTGTGACATAAGCAAACTTACATTTAGTTTCATGTAATCAGACCATATTAACAAGTTCATATTTATAAACATTACACACATCACATAAATTGTCACGTTATAATCTAATTAACATTACATAAATTATTCAGTTCCTGCCTTCTCTTAAATCTCATTCCTCCTCCAAAGCATTTTTCTGCATGTATTGTTCCCACAATTTCCATTTTTACTATGTTATCTACTCCTACCCTTTTCTAAAGATCCCACTTCCTATACTTTTATCTCTGTTACAATATTCACTACTTCAAGTATAACTGGTTTAAATTCTGATTTTGATTTTGTAGTTATTGCTTTTTTTGACAACCATCAGAATTAAACTTAATAAGGCCTTACTATGTCTAGGCAATTCAGATGCTCTATCCCACCTCAAAAAAATAATTTCTTTAGTTACACTTATTTGCTCACCCAGTATTCCTAACAGAGTACTCTGTAGGGAAATATTAAAGGCTGCCAACTCATTATACTCCCAAAACATATGTTCCCAGTTTCGTCTTTCTTTCCCATCATACATTCAGCATGTGCCATCTACTTGAAGAAAAATTCTTTGGAATCTACTTGGGGTATAAAAGTATCTATGCAAATACTTCCAGACAAAAATCTTACATCTTCTAGACTGTGGGGGCCTTACTTATGTCCTCCCATTGTTTCTTTGTGAATTGCATATCTAATCTCTCTTCACAATCTTTTCTGACGTCTTCTTATTGATTCCTACAGTTATCATGCAGTGTTTAGTAGCCCTACTAATTATCCTTTTTTAACAGCAGCTTCTGTTCTAGATTCAATTAAAAGGTCAACCAGTGCATATCTGTCATTTAGGATTCCCTTCTCCTTGTTGGTACTCTTGATGTCAATGCTTGATAGGGAAGGCAATTGCTAGCCTACAATCCAAATGCCTTCCTGGCCTCTTCTCATTGTGTTACCTTTCCCTCTCTAATTATTTCTTTCCAGTACATTGGTTCCTTTGCCATCTTCCTCCAGTAAATTGTAGCCCTCTCTTGTCTATTTTCTGTACTCCTAATTGTGCTCATCCCTATCACAGAGTTGCCTTTCTTCATTCTCTGTTGGCTTAATTCTTAGTATATGTTTGCTGCTTTATGAATATAATGTTCTGTATGCTGTTGTTCTCCTCCTTCGGGATCTGTGTACAAAATTCAAATCTTTCCTTATTTATTGAATTACCTCCCTCTCCATCATCATCATCATCACTCCTTTCCGCTTTGAATTGTAATTGTGTTATGAATAACAGCCTTAACATTTTAGCTTAAAAAATATCTCCTCAAATCAGGTAGTCCTAAACTTCTGTTGGTGGATCAACTTATCCCACTTGACTCTTGCCCACTTCCCCTCCCAAATAAAATCCTTCAGTTGTTTATTAATTACTGTCCACAACTTCTCTGGTTAATAAAAATATACCTGACTTGTATATAAAACTAAAGGGACTAAAAACATTTTACTGCTTGTATCTTGCTATCCACATCTATGGTTAAGAGCTTCTAGTTTCTCAGTTTTTGTATTACCTTTTGTTTAGTTTCTTCTCACATATCCTTAACTGCAATAACCAAATCCTTTTTAATCCAAACTAATAAATACTACATTTTGTCATGCCCCCATAAATATGGGTGCTGCTGGATCAGACCAATTCATGTGAGGGTATTAGTTTATAGCTATAGTTTGTAAAACAAACCAGATAACCAAACCAATGAATATAGTATCAACCACGAAGACACGAAGTTCCTCCAAAAAGTTTAATAACAACAAGGCACATACACAATACTCCAACACTGACCTAGGTTTCGTCCTGTGGACTTCTTCAGAGTGTTGGTAACCATCACAATTTATACTTAGCATCAATGATTCAATGAAATAATTAATTGAATAATTGCACTAAGCTATTAAAGTGCTATACTGAAAAAACACAACAAGTGAAGCTTCCCCCTATATTTACCTAAGACTACCCTGACACATACAAAATTAAACATGGTAAATAATGAAATGAAATAAACAATATGTTAAAAAAATATATATAAGAAATATGTAATACAAGAAGATTTTTTAAAAAATAATAAATATGTATGAATATGTATCTGTAACAATGTTGAAAAAGCGAAATTCAACTGTTAATATGTTAAAACTAAATACTAAAAAATGTAGAGTTATATAATTCTACATAACCAAACTGAAGTATTATACTAAAAACTAACCATTCTAAATTTGTACAACTGGTTAAACTGCATAAAATTATCCCAATATATTTTGCAGCCTCAGATATGGTTTAATAGTTATAAATTCATTGAGGCCTGGATAAAAATGTGCATTTAGTATCATTTGCCACTTGAGCTCACAAACATCAAGGTGATATTCAGTTAACCTACCCTGTTGGTCCTGAACTAATTGTTCTAATATACAAAAAGAAAATTTATGATCTTTGTATGTTATAATGTGTCGTGCTAAAGCATTAGTGGGCTTTTGATGTTGGATATCCAAGACGTGTTCCTTAATTCTATCCCTAAATTTTCTACATGTCTTGCCCACATAAAATGCCATGCAGAATTCACATTTAGCTAAGTAGACTACATTAGTTGAATGACAATTAAACTTACCCCTAATCCTAATATATATATTGTTTACAATTATTTTACTTCCTGTTTTCATAATGTAAGGACATGTAGAGCATCTACCACACTTGCTGTTACCTCTAATTTTATTTGTATTAGTATCCAAGTGTGTAGTACCTCTCTCAAAAATTTGTTTCAAGGCTCTATCCTTACGAAAAATGAACTTGGGCTTGCGTGATGTGTAACCCTGGAATTCCCTTAGCCTAGTGAATGATCTCCAGTTTTTTTTCAATAATTTTGATAATAGCGTCAGTATCCGCATTGAACGTGACCACAAACAAGATGTATTCATCCCGTAAATCATACTTCCTTTGTTTATTGAAATTGTTGTTGAATATTGGGTGTGAACTTTTGAGTATAGGCTGAATCTGTCCATTTATCCTTTTGGTTTGTATTTCCTTTCTTAGGTCATCACATAAAGATGTAGGATAACCCCTATTGCTAAATAACTTAATCATGAATTCAACTTCCTTAGAAAATCAACATCATCACTAACCATACGTGCTGCCCTAATTAATTGTCCTTTTACAATCGATTTTTCTGATGCTCCGGTGCCAGCTGTCGTAATGCAAATAAGAGTTCGAGAATGTGGATTTTCTGAAAATTTTAGATGATATATGATTGTTGTTTTTGTTGTAAGTTAAACTTACATCTAAATAATTAATTTCCTCTTTACTGACTTCATAAGTAAATTTCAAAAACCATACTGTTTGATTGATATAAGTAATAAATCTCTCAAGGATGTTCTTCTCTCCCTGCCATATAATAAAAATGTCATCCAAAAAACGGGTGTACAATTTGATAAATGACTTAAATTCGCTGTTGAAGACGAAGTTGTTTTCCCAATATGCCATGATATAATTGGCATATATGGGGGCACATGCTGCCCCCATTGCCACACCAGTTTTTTGACGAAACTTGTAACCTTCAAAAAATATAAAATTATTTTTTAACACCATTTCCATTAGCCTCACATAGACATTTATATGATCTTGCTCATAAACACCAGTAAATACTAGCTGCTCTTCCAACCATTCAAGACCAATATCATGTGGTATAACACTAAATAGGTTAACCACGTCAATTGTCAAAAACATAATGTCATCATGTGCTCCATAGTTTCTGATCTTATCCAAAAAATGCCATGAGTCTTTGGTTATATAAGGAAAACTGTTTAAACCATTTTTCAATTTTGAATCCAGATATTTACTTATGAAGGACACTTTACTCCTCTTGCCATCAACAATTGGTCTAAAACGAACATTGTTAAGATCATATAAATGTCTGTGTGAGGCTAATGGAAATGGTGTTAAAAAATAATTTTATATTTTTTGAAGGTTACAAGTTTCGTCAAAAAACTGGTGTGGCAATGGGGGCAGCATGTGCCCCCATATATGCCAATTATATCATGGCATATTGGGAAAACAACTTCGTCTTCAACAGCGAATTTAAGTCATTTATCAAATTGTACACCCGTTTTTTGGATGACATTTTTATTATATGGCAGGGAGAGAAGAACATCCTTGAGAGATTTATTACTTATATCAATCAAACAGTATGGTTTTTGAAATTTACTTATGAAGTCAGTAAAGAGGAAATTAATTATTTAGATGTAAGTTTAACTTACAACAAAAACAACAATCATATATCATCTGAAATTTTCAGAAAATCCACATTCTCGAACTCTTATTTGCATTACGACAGCTGGCACCCGGAGCATCAGAAAAAATCGATTGTAAAAGGACAATTAATTAGGGCAGCACGTATGGTTAGTGATGATGTTGATTTTCTAAGGGAAGTTGAATTCATGATTAAGTTATTTAGCAATAGGGGTTATCCTACATCTTTATGTGATGACCTAAGAAAGGAAATACAAACCAAAAGGATAAATGGACAGATTCAGCCTATACTCAAAAGTTCACACCCAATATTCAACAACAATTTCAATAAACAAAGGAAGTATGATTTACGGGATGAATACATCTTGTTTGTGGTCACGTTCAATGCGGATACTGACGCTATTATCAAAATTATTGAAAAAAACTGGAGATCATTCACTAGGCTAAGGGAATTCCAGGGTTACACATCACGCAAGCCCAAGTTCATTTCTCGTAAGGATAGAGCCTTGAAACAAATTTTTGAGAGAGGTACTACACACTTGGATACTAATACAAATAAAATTAGAGGTAACAGCAAGTGTGGTAGGTGTTCTACATGTCCTTACATTATGAAAACAGGAAGTAAAATAATTGTAAACAATATATATATTAGGATTAGGGGTAAGTTTAATTGTCATTCAACTAATGTAGTCTACTTAGCTAAATGTGAATTCTGCATGGCATTTTATGTGGGCAAGACATGTAGAAAATTTAGGGATAGAATTAAGGAACACGTCTTGGATATTCAACATCAAAAACCCACTAATGCTTTAGCACGACACATTACAACACACAAAGATCATAAATTTTCTTTTTGTATATTAGAACAATTAGTTCAGGACCAACAGGGTAGGTTAACTGAACATCACCTTGATGTTTGTGAGCTCAAGTGGCAAATGATACTAAATGCACATTTTTATCCAGGCCTCAATGAATTTATAACTATTAAACCATATCTGAGGCTGCAAAATATATTGGGATAATTTTATGCAGTTTAACCAGTTGTACAAATTTAGAATGGTTAGTTTTTAGTATAATACTTCAGTTTGGTTATGTAGAATTATATAACTCTACATTTTTTAGTATTTAGTTTTAACATATTAACAGTTGAATTTCGCTTTTTCAACATTGTTACAGATACATATTCATACATATTTATTATTTTTTAAAAAATCTTCTTGTATTACATATTTCTTATATATATATTTTTTAACATATTGTTTATTTCATTTCATTATTTACCATGTTTAATTTTGTATGTGTCAGGGTAGTCTTAGGTAAATATAGGGGAAAGCTTCACTTGTTGTGTTTTTTCAGTATAGCACTTTAATAGCTTAGTGCAATTATTCAATTAATTATTTCATTGAATCATTGATGCTAAGTATAAATTGTGATGGTTACCAACACTCTGAAGAAGTCCACAGGACGAAACCTAGGTCAGTGTTGGAGTATTGTGTATGTGCCTTGTTGTTATTAAATTTTTTGGAGGAACTTCGTGTCTTCGTGGTTGATACTATATTATAGCTATAGTTTGTGTTTTATCTTCATTAAACTTATACCCCCCCCCAAAAAAAAAAACAGAACTGTCTGAGAATATTTCAGAACACTGAAATGTCCCTTTCTGGTTCCATTAGGTACAAAATAATATCATGTGCAAATAAAGACAACTTTTGTTGAATACCATACCATTTATATCCTTGAATTTCTGAGCCCCATATTTTCTTTGCCAGTGGCTTTAAATATAATGCAAATAACAAAGGACAAAGAGGACATCCTTACCGGGTTCTTCTTTTCAGACATAACTTATCAGAGAGGAACCCTTCCACTTTGATTTTTGCCTCCAGTCTGTCATATGTCCTTTTAATTAATCTTTATATTGTATCAGGAAATGCAAATGTTTCCATTGTTTAACTCATAAAATGCCAGCTTACTCTGTCAAATGCTTTGTCTGCATCAAGACCCACCAATAACAACAGTATTTTCTTACAGTCTGCTTCCTTCTGGGTCATCATTGTTCTCTTAATGCTGTCAGATGTTTGCCTCCCCTCCACAAAACCACATTGCTCCATTAATATCATTTTTGGCATCACCTTTGCTATTCTTTAGTCATTATAGGCATAAACACTTTATAATCATGGATTGCAGTTGAAATGAGCCAATACGAAGCTGGATCAAATAGGTACTTACCATATTTGGTTATTATCTGCACCACATTTTATTTCCATAATTTTTGTACCTCCCTTCCTTTTAAAGTACCTCCCTTCCTTTTAAAGTACTGCTAAACCAAATCTTCCAGATCTTTCTCGTTCTTCTCTTCTAACTTCCAAACTTCTACTGGAATACCATATATTACTGGAGACTTTCCTGTAGATTGGTTATACATCACCATTTTACGTCATCTCCTCCTGTTTTATCTGTTAGTTGTTGAGCCTCACCTGCCTCTAACCTTGGTATATTTAAGACTTCCATAAATATTTCCATTTGCCTACTTTTCTGCTTTATACAGTTTTTTATAAAATTTCTGAAATATTTCTAATACCTGTATAGGATCTCTGGTTATTTTTCTTGTTATAGGCTCCCTAAATTTGGAAACAAACCTTTCTACTTTCTGTTGCATAAGTCATTGTGCTAATTCTTTTTGCATTTTTTTGATCTGATGTCATTTTCATGCATTCCTCAACTGACGAGTCTTGGATCTGATCTTGGCTGCTTTCAATAGATTCACGGATCCAACTGTTGAGCTCCATCCTTATCTATAACGTTCCACCAACCTAACATACCTCAGATCTTTTGTCATCATATCCCTCAGACATAGATCTCCATCTCCTGAGGTTTTGGATGATTTTTCAATATCATACATTTGTAAGTTTTCTTCTTTTAAATTACATATAACTTCTTTTCACTCTCTCCATTACTTTCTGACTAGTTTTTTGGGTTCTGTCCATCAAGCATTTTTTTTTCCTACACTTTTATTGTTTGGGTACTCTGAGAAGTAGCATTTTTGGAACATTTGCTTCCTTTACTATAATCTTTTCTTTCCTACCCTCTAGAGGGTCTTTCTTGGTATCATTATTGGTACATTATGTCCCGTAGTTTAAAAAAAAAAAAAACTTTTTGCTATGGCTAAATTGCTGTCCTGTAGTTTAAAAAAAACTTTTGCTATAGCTAAATTAAAACCCCTTTCTCTCTCTTACCTACTTAATGTGGCAGATAAATTAAAAATATACTTCTTTTGGGCATAAGATTCCCAATTTTGATGCCAGTAAGGAATTTGTTTACTGTTCGGGTGCCGCCCATTTAGAAATGGATTGTACCATTTGTGCTGGTTTCAGTTTCAGAGCTGTTAGTGACAGGAAAAACAAGCTAGTGCTGAAAAGGCATCTTCCTCTTCTTCTCTAGTTACTGGGGCTCAAAACCCCACCAAGCGGTCCAAAAAGAGGACGTCTGAATCAACCCCGAAGGGCAAGGACCTTAAGAAGAGGTCTCTGGACTGTTCTATGGCATTGGCTTCATCCTCCAAGTCTCCTGCAAAAATCTCGAAAAAGTTTAATCCGACACCCTCAGATCCTACTTCAATAAAGCCTAGGTTGCCTTGGATCTGATCACACTGGTTCTCATCATAGTAGATCTCTCCTCGCTTGCATTCAGTCTTTATCCAAGATACTCTGAGGAGACATTCCAAGTCTCCCTCTACCAGCTCTTGTCTTAAGTCCTCCAGGAGCTTATTTGAAGCAGAGGTGGATAGGATGATGAAGTTCCTCACAGCTCAGACCCAGATTGGGGGTAATCCTGACTCAGTCTCCCACTGGTCCCCTGAGCCTACCCTCCATTAATCCCATAATCATATCTCTTTAAGAATGTCTTTATCAGATCCAAAGACAGGTCTTTCTTCGACTCTGACCATGTTCCTGGGTCTCCAGCTGTGATTGTTTTGGAGCAGGTGGACTCTGAGAGCCAACATGTCAGCGGCAGTGCTAGGGGGTTGGGGTTGACTCCAAAGTTATCGAAGCTACCCTTGCCCCTATGTGCTTTGGCACTGGACAGCTAGAGTCGTACTCCCTTCTCGAGACAGGGATCTGGGGGAGTTCAGGGCTCATTGGCACAGGGGTCTTCAGATCCATTGCTACTGGCTTCTGTTTCTCCTAGATCCTCTGCCTTTGAAGTAGTCAGGAGGGTTTTTTTTCTCTGCCTAGAGAAAGGACATCCTTGCCCTCTTCAGATCCTGTTTCTGTTCCACTGTCAGGTATGAATTCTGAGCCTTTCACCTCTATCCCTAATGGAACAGCCAGCCCAAACAAACCTCCAGTCTTGGGACAACCCTGTTACTTCTGATACCTCACTAGACCATCCCACTGATGAGGTCCCTCAGAAGAGGACGTGAAAATGGATATACTTGGATTCCCCTCAGGAATCTCTCACTGAGGACACTGACTTTAATGAGTGGGATGGGTCCCCCAGATCTCCACCTCAGTATGTCTTCTTTGGAGAAATACTTGAACTTCTAATACAAAAAAAGTGATTGGTCTTTTGACCTCCCTTCCCAGGAGGGTTGGTGTTCCTGAAGGCTTTCAGGTCTGGCAAAGCTACATTTTGGGTGACCCTTGGGCTGATGAGCTAATAGACCTTGTCTCATGCTCTGCATAGTAGGAGCTGGAGCTGGATACTGTGGAGCCACTTCTCAAGTGGCCGGATAGATTTTTATCCCACCAAAGGACAGAGCACACTGGAGCAAGGGGGTCCCAGTAGATGCCATAGTTGTGACAGCAGCCACCAAGAAAGAGCTTGAAGAGCAAAGCACATCTATCCATCCCCCTAACATGGAGTCTAGGGCTTTGGACAGATTTGGAAAGCACATCTACACCTCAGCAACCCTTGACTTGCGATCATTGAATTATTTGGCACACTTTACCTGGTTGCAAGGAGATTTGACAAAGGAGCTTTGCAAATCTTTTTCCAAGTCCAGGTTTGTGGAGGACCACACAATGAGGAAAACCAATACAGGATCCAAACTTCTAATCTCACAACAGCAACTCGACCACAATGTAGGCAAGAAAGGCACCAGCATCAAAACACGAAGGTTCAATGATTTTATTCCATTCAATGAAAAAAGACTGAGCGCTTTCACCAGTCAACCTGGTATCATCAGAGTCATAATACCACATTCAAAAACAATCTCCTTTATATACACACCCTTATTTCCTACAGCTTAACTAATTAACTAATTATTCAATTAATACTATTCAAATTTTGTTTTAAATACAATAAAATGACTACTTTTATATATAAGATGAATTAACTATCCATACATAATAAATACATTATTGTTTCATGTTTAAAAATAAAATAAATTAAACCACATGTATATGAATATATTGAACTGTAAATGCTTTTTGTGAATTCATAGTGTATTCTACTTAATTTTATATCATACTTGCTCTATATTTAAGCTGGGGTTTTAAAGAAATGTACTCATTTAATCCTGGAAACTTTGTGGCATTGAGCCTTATCTGCCATTCCATTTCCAGTAACGCTACCTTGTTACCAATATCACCATTTGTAAAGGGCATCACTCTATCAACAATAAAGAATAAAAATGTAATAAAATTACTACAGGCTTTACTATGTACATATAAAGCATTGTGCTCATCTCTTCTTTTTATACATCTATTGTGCTCACCAATCCTATCCCTCAATCTCCGAGTGGTCATTCCTATATAGTATGCGTCGCATGTCATACAGGTTGCAATGTACACACAGTTCTTTGTATTACAATTACATAAACCTGGACATGCTATTGTACGTCTATGACCAACCACACAGGTATATGCTCCCTCAGCTATAAATCTACAACTAGTGCATTTGCCACATTTACTCATACGAGACCTCTTATATCTTGTATTTTCTTTATCTAAAATATTTTTCATATTACTTCCCCGACTAAAAACTATATTTGGACTCTCACCTATTATTCCTCTGGTTTGTGCACTAATACATTGATCCCAAATGTTTTTTAAACTATTACATAATTCTGTAGCTTTATCATTAAATCTCAAAACAAAATTAAGTTCACTCTTCTGTGTATTGATGTCTTTTTCACTACTAGTCAATGACGTCTTGTTGTTACTGCCTCTTAATATCGGAATATATGTAGTTCTTCTTTTCTTATATATTTCTTTTTTAACTTTAAGCAGTAAAGTTAGGGGATATCCTCTCTCCAGGAATAACCCTTTCATAGTATATATTTCTTTCTTGAATGTTTCGTTGTCACTTACTAGTCTAGATAAACGAACCATTTGTCCTTTTATCACCCCTTTTCTTTGATGAAAGGGATGACAACTCTTAAAGTGCAACATAGAATTGGAGTAACTAGGTTTCCTGTATATATTACTAGTCAACCTCCCATCCTTTTTTGATATAGAAATGTCCAAATAGTTTATAGACATCTTATTCCATGAATGAGTGAACCTGAGAAACTCAGTAGTATTATTGATGTATGACATAAATTCACTTATACTATCTTCACTACCCTTCCATAGAATTAATACATTGTCTAAGAACCTGTTGTACATTAAGATGTGATCCACAAAACTAGATGAAAAGATATAATACCTTTCCCATGCCAACAGAACCAAGTTAGCGTAGACAGGGGCACACCTAGCCCCCATCGCCACCCCTTTGGTCTGTTGATATATTTCGCCTTCAAAGGAAAGGTAATTACTTGTTAAAACTAGTTCCATGAATTCATGACAAATATTTATTCTTTCCTTGTTGAAACTCGGACTACTCAATAAACTGTTGTAAAACAATTCCAAACCTTCTTTATGCGGAATTGTCAGGAAAAGGTTCACAACATCAATGGTTAAAAAACTAAATGTATTAATATCTACATCATGTATTTCCTTTAGCCTCTCTAAGCAATGCCAAGAGTCTTTTAGGATGTGTGGGGCATCACTCAAAGCCTTCTTACATAAATGGTCCACAAAGGCTGCCATAGGCTCGGTCTTAGAACCTTTTGCTGATACTATAGGCCTGAATTGTAAATGGTCAGTTCCTTTGTGGACCTTAGGTATCCCAAATATTTTGGTCATTTTTGGAAATTTAACACTTAAATAGTCAAATTCTTCTTCATTTATTGCCCCTTGATATAATGCATCCAAAAGATGTATATCGATCTTACTATATGTCCTATTAACTTCATGCATTGATGCTAGGTCGTAAGTGTTCTCATCCCCTAACATTTTCATTATATGTCCACTATAATCCATTTTATTCATGATAACCATGCCTCCACCTTTATCTGGGCGCATACATCTATATTCATTTTTTGTGGTCAAATCATGTAAAACTTTTCTTTCACTTTCTAATAAGTTATCCTGTGTTTGACTTCGTTGTGAACATATTCTCCTATAATCTCTTTCAACCATTTGTTCAAATATACTTATTTCCATGTTGGGTGGTGGCATAAAAGTACTCTTTCTCTTTAATACAGATGTACCAGAATCAGTACATGAAACCCCTGTCTTAGGTCCTAAAGCCGAGAAATATAACTTGAGATTAAGTTTTCTCGTATAAAGTTTCAAATTGATAAGCACTTGTGTTATGTCTAATTTAAAATTAGGAATAAAACTAATCCCTTTACTAAATAACTCAAAATGAGTCTGACTGATGTCCAAGTCAGTATAATTATATATTGTGTATCCCCTGTTTCTGAGGATTTCATGTTTCAAAGCAGGCTCAATGTCAGCTACCCCATACGAAGACATTTCTGTCCCTTCACCATTATTTTCCAAAATTTCATCTAATGTTGTACCATTAATAATTGCGTGTATATCCATTCTATCTATATTTTGACTTACATCAGTCACTTTATTTTCCCCAGTTAATATATTATGAAGTGTAACCATTTGATGTACATTCTCATGTGTGTTGTACTCATTCTCCAATAATACAGAAGTATGTTTAACACTACATTCACGTTCATTTCTTTCCTGTATATTACTAATGTTTTGACCTTGAAATTCATCTATAATAAAACTAACGTTCTCATTATTCTCATTCATACTGTCATTTGCATCATACAATACCTCAAAACCTAAATCAAAACAAATATTAAAATCACTATTAAAGTCATTGTTGTTCATAATCAATATCGTTGCATCCCGTTCCTCACGGGGCGAAACTGTGGGACTTCTCTTCCTTGTGGCTTCTTGTTTAGAAGCCTCTCTGACCTGCGTGGATAATTCTGGGCTTCTAAAAAAACTTCCTCTTCATCAGGTATGGATGCCCCAAAAGGTACTCTTGTGTCCTCAGAGAACAATTTCTCTACAGTTTCTGTTCTCCCATTGTTGGTTTTCCTACCTGGAGGGTAGGCCAATTTGTTTGCGTATTCTGTAGTGTCCCTAACCAGTTTCTTTTGTTTGACTGCCCTACTTTTAAAGTTATTCTGCTCTTCAGTTATTCCCACCAACCCGCCCTGTTTTTGTTTTGGTGTTAATCTTAGTGGCATTGAAACTGCCCGCCCCTCAGCCTGCCTCTGGGCCCATCTCATTTGCTCACTCAACTGAGTGCAGTGAGATCATATTCTGATTTCAGGCACTCCTACTGTGTACAAAGAGAGCATCTGGGAAATAGAAAAAAAAAAAAAATTAAGCTTATTTCCTGCCTTTCTTGTTAAGTGGTACAGACTATTTGTAGGCTTCTGAGCCCCCAAGCCCTTCTGTGTTTGAGGGAAGCCTTCTAGCTTGTTTATTTCTTATAACTAGCCAGTTTTCTAGTTTCAGCACTCAAATCTGTTTCTTTGATCTCAGCACTTGTTCAGAAAAAAAAAAAAAATGTCATCTGCTTTTACTGTACTTGTGTTTCTACCTACTTCTTTTTACTTTTGCATCATCTTAAAATACTCAATTGTATTTATTACTGCTTGGTGTAACTCATTCTAAGCCTTTTGGTTTAAACACTTGGGCTTCGGACCAGTTAGTTGTTTTGCACTGAGAGGGTTTGTGGTCTGCACTGTTGTGGCAGAACAGGTAGCTTACATCCTTCTAGGTTGAGAACTGCTGATTGAGGGCTCAGTGTCTGTTATTCTAAAAGTGTATTAATTCTGGTTTAAGCACTTGGGCTTTCAAGCCAGTTATTTTACATTAAGAGGGTTCGTGGTCTGCACTCTTGTGGGAGGAGAGGCTGGACTCTGCCCTTCTGAGCTGGGAATTTCTGGTTAAAGGCTTATAGTGCATGCATATCTGAACTGTTCCTTACTGAAGTTGGTGCCTTGTTTGCTGTGGCATAGACTGGATTTGGGCCTGCTGGATCTAGCTTTGTTTGTGTAACTTGAGCACTAATCCAGACATTCTCTAAAGTATTCAATGGTATTTATTACTGCTTGGTTGTAACTTGATTAAAGTGTAGCTATCATTCAAGTCTTTTGGATTAAGCACTTGGGCTTCAGAACAGTTGTTTTACATTAGGAAGGTTTGTGGCAAGCACTGTGGTGGCAGGACAGGTAGCTTTCATCCTTCTAAGTTGGGAACTGCTGATTGGGAGCCCAGTGTCCAAGTGTATTAGTTCTGGTTTAGGCACTTGGGCTTCAGGCCAGTTATTTTACATTAAGAAGGTTCGTGGTCTGCACTCTTGTGGGAGAAGAGGCTGGACTCTGCCCTTCTGAGCTGGGAATTTTCTGGTTAAAGGTTTATAGTGCCTGAATATTTGAACTGTATCTTACTGAAATTGGTTCACCTTGTTTGCTCTAGCATAGACTAGATCCAGGCCTACTGAATCTAGCTTTGTTTATATGCTTGTTGTTTGTTTGCTTGTTATTTCCCTGGAAGCTAATTCCACCTAATCGCAACTTCTCAGCGCTTCTGTGGATCACTAGTGATATCTGCATTGCTTACTGTACTTATTTCCTTGTTTCACTTGAAAGAAAGTTACTGTTTGTCGTTTTGCATTTAGTTACTTGTAGCACATTGCACTCAAGTTACCTGGCACTTGCTCACTAAAGCAATTATATAAGTCAGCACTAAAAATTAAAAGCACTACACCCTCACTCCCCACTGGCCCTTGTTTTCAATTAAGGATTTCCCAATATTATTCTAGCATGTCCAAAGGTCAGTTGTCAATCTCCTCTCCGGTCCAGCTGGTGAATCTGGGAATCTTGAGGCAATGTTATAACTGCCTCATGTACACAGACAACCCTCTCCTCCTCCCACATAACACAAATACTTGCGAGAGATGCAGCTATTTAGCCAAACTGGAGGCTGAGCTCTCTCAACTCAGGACTGGCAAGACCAGACAGGAGGAGAAGGCAACTACACACACCACAAAACCAGCCTCACATAATGCTACCACTCCACTGAATCAAACACATAAACACACAAAGACATACTCGGAGGCTCTGAGTAAAATTTACCTAAACAGCAGAGGCCTCCAAAGCAGACACCCAAACAACTGCTACCTCAAGACACCCCACAAGCAACACATAAACCACAAAAGCAGTGTGCAAAGCAGTCACAGCCCTTAAGGCCAAATACAACACCAAACATACTTGTCATAGGTGACTCCATAGTCAGACACACTGGCGTCCCACTCACCAGGCTGAACAAGGAGAGGGTCACAGTAAGCTGCCTATCGGGCTAGAATCCGCCACATAACACAAGCACTTCGGGTCACTCCATGGCAAATACACATATGACACAGTCATTGTCCATGCTGGTGTGAACGACCTGAGGCGTACCTCCCTGGACTACATGAAAAGAGACATAGAGGAGCTCTCTGATTATGTAGCCCAGGCAGGTATGACCCTAACCCTGAGCAGTATCCTTCCTTCACCAAGAATGATGCCACAATATAGAGACAAGATGATCAGCTTTAACAATTGGCTTAATGTCTGGTGTCATTCAAAGGGGATCCAGTGTCTGTCTGCCTGGGATGACATGCTTGACAAGCCACGCTGCTTCGCAAGGGGCGTCTTGCACCTGTCACCCATGGGATTCCGGATATTGGCTAAGGCTCTTGCCACCCCCATAGTGCCTTTTTTAGGCAAGGCTCAAATTCTAAACCTACCACCCTAGAAAACAAAAATGGGAAGAAACTGAGGGTAATGCTGCTCAATGCCAGAAGTCTAAATCTCAAAATGCACGCACTCGAGGCCCTTCTCAGTATGGAGAACATCGATGCCTGTGCTGTAACTGAAACCTGGTTCAAGGCTCCTGAGAGCACCCCGGCACTATTAGGTTTTACCTCATATCATGCGTTCCGGCCCCAAAACCCGGACCACACCACAAAAGGAGGGTGTATCCATATTCATAAAGGATACTCACACCTCCAGGTTGAGTGGCAACGCCGCAAGCTCGGAAACCATCCAGGTGCAACTAACCATAGGCAAAACTGCTCTACAAATTGTAGCATGCTACAGGCCACCCTCTCAAACTCAGGAACCCCACACAGCCTTCCTGAAGACACTGGAGGGTATAAATGTATCTCCAAACACCATCATATTGGGTGACTTCAACTACCGAATATAGGCTGGGAACATTACTCAAGCCCTAACTTTCTAGCCCAACGGTTCCTGGAGTTCATAAATTCAAATGCCATGGAACAGCTAGTCACTGTTCCCACGAGAGGAGAAAATATACTAGATCTCATTGTCACAAACATGGGGACAAAATGCTCCACACCGGAAGTATATCCCTCATTGGTGAGATCTGATCATAAACTAATCTCACTGGAAATCCACATCCCGCCCCCACCCCAAGCAAAAAGACCATAGTGAAGAACTTCTCTAAAGCAAACTTCACACTACTCAAGACTGGTGTGGTATCCTTCAAGGCCCCTGAGCCAGAGGAAACCACAACCCAAGCTGCGGAAGCCCTTACAAATGCCTTCTATGAACACCTCCAGGACTGCATGGATCAGGCAATCCCAAATAAAACCAAGACTCTTTCCACAAAGGGCAAACGTCCAGTCTGGTGGACCCCAGCCATTAACAAACTTTACAATAAGAGGAGAAAGCTATTACATGATAGAACAAAATCCATAAAAGGGAAGTCACCCTGATCATTATTAGTAAAAAATACGAGCACTCATAAAATCAACTAAGGCCAATTTTGAGAGAAAAATTGCCATGGATTCAAAGGACAATCATAAGGCCTTTTTCAGCTATGTTAGGAACCTGGGTGGAAACTCCCAGATATGCTCAGAATTAGTCCAAAATGATACAAAAATCACTGAACCCACAGACATTGCCAACATACTGGCAGACAGGTTCAGTGCAAACTTCACCCCTCTCCCCTAAAGGAGAGATAACTATCCCAGCCGAGTGTAGCCTCCCGGACATCTCAAATGCGCAGGTGAAAGCTGCTCTCTCTAAAGCTAAAAACACAGCATCAATGGGACCGGATGGTGTCCCCGGCTGTGTGCTACACGAGCTAAATGAGGAATTAAACCCGCACATAAGGCAGCTGTTTAATCTCAGCCTTACCACAGGATACGTGCCCAAGGAGTGGCGTACGGCAACTGTGGTCCCACTCCACAAAGGCGGTGCCTCTACGGACCCTGGTAATTACCGCCCCATAAGCTTAACAAGTCTAGTCTGCAAAGCTATGGAGAGGATCATAATGGAGCTCATAAACAAAGATATAGGGGACTTGCAGACATTGGACCTGACCCAGTTTGGCTTTGTCAAGGGAAGATCATGCCTTTTGAACTTGGTTGACTTCTTTGAAACAGTCACCAAGGCCATTGATGAGGGAAAGGCAGTCCATACAGCCTACCTTGACCTTGCAAAGGCTTTCGACACAATACCCCACTCGGGTATTGTAGAAAAACTTACCAGCTTAAATGTAAACCCATATGTCACAAGATGGGTTGCAAACTGGCTTAAGGACAGAACCCACAGGGTTAGAGTTGCTGGCGCTGTGTCAGACTCCAAGCCGGTCACAAGTGGTGTCCCACAGGGCTCGGTCCTTGGCCCCCTATTGTTTGGCATCTACTTCTCAGAAGTACAGGCCAACATGGGAGGACTTTGGTTGACCAAGTTTGCAGACAACTGCAAACTGGGCGCCATAGTGGAAAGTGCATCGGACACGGATATCCTTCAGAAGGGACTCACGGAAACAGATAGCTGGTGCCAGAGCCATGGCCTGAAGTTAAACGCCAAAAAATGTATAGTCATACCCTTCGGGAAAAACAAGGTAACCCCAAGCTACCATATAGGTGGCAATCCACTAAGCACAGAAGAGGTTATCAGGGACCTGGGGACCCAGGTTGACAGTGGCCTTTCTTTTAACACTCACATTGCTAAAGTGGTTAGAAAGACCTTCTACATTGCCCACCTGATCATGAAGGGATTCACATCCAGATCTAGTGAGGTCATTGTTCCCTGTACTCTTCACTTATCAGACCAATGATCGAGTACAATGCCCCATTCGGGATGTATCTCACCCGACATCTGCAGCAATTGGAGAGACCCCAAAAGTTCCTCACCAAAAGGATAAAGGGACTCCAAAATCTGTCATATGCTGCCAGATTGAAGAAACTCCAGCTCTATTCAGTCGCATACCGTCTGCTCAGAGGTGACATGTGCCTGACATACAAGGCCATGTCCAACCCGAATTAATGGACATGCTCCACCTCAAAAATCCAAATCCACCAAAACCACTAGAGCAAGCGACTTAAACCTTAGCACGGATATAAATAGGACGTGCTGGATGGATAGATTTATCACTCAGAGACTCCCTATGCTGTGGAATAAAATCCCGGTCCATGTGAGGCAGAGCACCTCGCTGACTCTGTTCAAGAGAAATCTAGACCTGTGGATGGGAGATCGTAGGTTTACCCCGGGAATCATCTCTGTGTCACTGCTGGACAGAGGCACAACAAACTAATGGGCACAGTATTTTTTCATATAAGGGGTGGCGTAAGCCACAATAATTTGGGCTAGGCTTATAAATGCCTTAGGGCAGATAGCCTAGTATAAACCTATGAACCTATGAACCTATGAACCAAACAGTTCAATATTCTTAATGACTTTTTCGAAATTGTTTTTATACTCAAAAAATAGCAAATCTGTTGTTATACTTATATGTAATCTGTTGATTTCCTCACGTAAATTAATCAGTTTGTTATCATTGTTACGTATAATAATGTCAAGTAGTTCCATACCTGTTTTATCGAATAATGCGACTAACTCACTGAAGGCATTTGAGTCCAAGTCAACCCCCATAGGTAATTTCCAGAGTCGCAAACCCCTAGGTACTTGTTTCAATTCCTTAGATTTGTTTAAAAAGGAATTGTCCAACTGCATAGCTCTGTATTTTCTACAGAGCTTCTCGTACCTGAAGATTTGTTCACGAAGCGTTACTGGATACTGCTCATTACCCTTTTGATTATTATTACTAATTATTACTAATTGGACATTTCTATATCGAAAAAGGATGGGAGGTTGACTAGTAATATATACAGGAAACCTAGTTACTCCAATTCTATGTTGCACTTTAAGAGTTGTCACCCCTTTCATCAAAGAAAAGGGGTGATAAAAGGGCAAATGGTTTGTTTATCTAGACTAGTAAGTGACGACGAAACATTTAAGAAAGAAATATATACTATGATAGGGTTATTCCTGGAGAGAGGATATCCCCTAACTTTACTGCTTAAAGTTAAAAAAGAAATATATAAGAAAAGAAGAACTACATATATTCCGATATTAAGAGGCAGTAACAACAAGACGTCATTGACTAGTAGTGAAAAAGACATCAATACACAGAAGAGTGAACTTAATTTTGTTTTGAGATTTAATGATAAAGCTACAGAATTATGTAATAGTTTTAAAAAACATTTGGGATCAATGTATTAGTGCACAAACCAGGGGAATAATAGGTGAGAGTCCAAATATAGTTTTTAGTCGGGGAAGTAATATGAAAAATATTTTAGAAAAAGAAGATATAAGAGGTCTCGTATGAGTAAATGTGGCAAATGCACTAGTTGTAGATTTATAGCTGAGGTAGCATATACCTGTGTGGTTGGTCATAGACGTACAATAGCATGTCCAGGTTTATGTAATTGTAATACAAAGAACTGTGTGTACATTGCAACCTGTATGACATGCGACGCATACTATATAGGAATGACCACTCGGAGATTGAGGGATAGGATTGGTGAGCATTATAGAGGTATAAAAAGAAGAGACGAGCACAATGCTTTATATGTACATAGTAAAGCCTGTAGTAATTTTATTAAATTTTTATTCTTTATTGTTGATAGAGTGATGCCCTTTACAAATGGTGATATTGGTAACAAGGTAGCGTTACTGGAAATGGAATGGCAGATAAGGCTCAATGCCACAAAGTTTCCAGGATTAAATGAGTACATTTCTTTAAAACCCCAGCTTAAATATAGAGCAAGTATGATATAGAATTAAGTAGAATACACTATGAATTCACAAAAAGCATTTACAGTTCAATATATTCATATACATGTGGTTTAATTTATTTTATTTTTAAACATGAAACAATAATGTATTTATTATGTATGGATAGTTAATTCATCTTATATACAAAAGTAGTAATTTTATTGTATTTAAAACAAAATTTGAATAGTATTAATTGAATAATTAGTTAATTAGTTAAGCTGTAGGAAATAAGGGTGTGTATATAAAGGAGATTGTTTTTGAATGTGGTATTATGACTCTGATGATACCAGGTTGACTGGTGAAAGCGCTCAGTCTTTTTTCATTGAATGGAATAAAATCATTGAATCTTTGTGTTTTGATGCTGGTGCCTTTCTTGCCTACATTGTGGTCGAGTTGCTGTTGTGAGATTTGTGGAAGACCAGAATAAAGTTTCTTCATAAATGGATACCCTTCAGTCTATATCTAATACATCTATGAGATAGATTTTCCATGCTGTAGGGGATACCTCAAGGGCAGCGAGTTTGGGCATAGCCATTAGGAGACATGCCTGGATGCTCTTGCGTGATTTTGTTGAGCCCTTCAAGTCCTCATTCATCAATGCTCCTTTTGATGAATCTTCTCTGTGTGGCCCAGAGGTGAGGGAAATGCTGTCCAGAAGTGAACAAGAAGAAAAGACCTTGTCTGCCATTGCAATCCATTTCTCTTCTGCTTAGAGACTGTTTTAACAGAATCAATGAGGAGGTAGGAAAATGTGGTTTGGTAAGTCCCAAGGATTTCCAAGACTCACAAGGAGATGGTTCTCACAGAAGCCAAGGAGAGAACTCTAATGAAAGACGTTGGCCTCATGGCAGAGGTGATCCAGAAAACCAGAGTTTCAAGGATTCCTTTCTGGACGATCCCTTTCAGCACTCCTGAAAGTTTGCCTGGCTACGTTCAGTAGAGGTAAATGGGGGTCGCTTGTCTCTGCAACTAGAAGCTTGGGCATCTACCAAAACAGATACTTGGATGTAGATGGACTATATTCAGAGGTTAATTTGTAACATTTTCCCAAATTCCCCCACAAAAATGAGGAAGATCCCCAATGTTCCACCCAATCAGATGGAAGTAGCAGCTCTGGAAATAAGAAAGCTGTTATAAAAAAAGTAATTTAAGACATCCCCCCAGACTAGATGGGATCCCAGAATTTATCAAAGATTCTTTTTAGTGCCAAAAAAAAACATGGCACCTGAGACCCAGTGTGGATCTCAGCAAATTGAACCAGTACGTAAAATAATCCAAGTTCTGTATTGTCACGGTTAAGTCCATTTTGTCCCTGTTGCGAAAGAACGATTGGGCATGCCCGGTAGATCTTCAGGATGCATACTTTCACATAAAAATGAACAGGCGGTCTGGAAGATATCTCCCACTTCCAGCTTGGAGACAGTCATTATCAGTTCAGAGTACTGCCCTTTGGTTTCAGCACAGCTGCCAGGGTATTCATCAAATGCATGGCTGTGGTAGCAGCTCACCTAAGTCTGCTGGGATTCTGGGTGTTTCTTTATCTAGACGACTGGCTACTAACTGCTCTAACCAAGCATCTACATCTGCAAACAAAAGGCTATTTGTTCCAATTGTGTCACTATCTGGGCATCTCAGTCAACTACAACAAGTCACAACTCACTCCTTCACAGAACCTGGAGTTCATAGGTGCTCATCTAGACGCACTCAATCAGATAGTGTTTCCTCCTCTGACAAGAATACATACCCTCAGATCCCAGGTAAAGAAAGAGATCTCACATTCCTCTCTTCCATCATGACTAGTCTTACAAGCATTATGGCCCATTGCAGCAGCAATAACTCTAGGTCCACTGGCTAGATTTCATATGCAGATTCTGCAGTGGACCCTTTTCGTTCAGTTGTCTGTTCTTCAACAGCTCTTACACACTCCAGTCAGAACTACACAAGTTTGCAAGAACACCTTGTTTGGTGGATTTGTTGAAACAAAATTTCTCAAGGCCATTCTTTTACCTCTACCAGTAGCCACAGTGACCACCGATGGCTCCCATCTGTGATGGGGGTGGGGGGCATTTCTTGGGAAGGACAGTCCAAGGTACGTGGTTCCTTGAAGAGGTAAATTCACATTTCAGTCTAATGGAGATAAGAGCCATCCTTCTAGTGTTGTAGGCCTTTCAAGATGCTCCCACTCCGAGACAATTACAATCCAATCAAACAGTATGTCTGTGGTCTGGTATATCAGTATACAAGGAGGAGCCAGGTCTTATCCTGTTTGTCACAAGGCAATGTGAGTTTAACAATGGACAGTCTCTTCTGGCTGCCTTTTCATTGAAATGCATATACAAGGGAACTCCAGTGTGCTTGCAAATAAAGTAAACAGGTTAGTTCGGATGCCTCATGAGTGGTCTCTCAATGTCAAAGTGGTGGAAAGAATTTTCCATTGATGGGGCCAGCCATAGTGCAATCTCTTTGCTTCCCCTTTCAACAAGTGCAGCTGGTTCTTCACCCTGATCCTCCCTCTGAGGGGAGTCACCAAGAGATGATGTAATTAACAATTTGCCCTCCAGTCACCTATATGCTTATCCCCCATTACCTGTACTCTCTAAGTTTCTACATAATGCTTAAAGGTTAAAGAGCACAGTCATCTTCAATGCACCCTTTTGGACTCATCAGACATGATTTCCCTTCCTGTGGCCTCATCTTCTGTATCCACCTTGGATACTTGACCCCCCAGTGCAGACCATCTGTCTCATCCGATGGGGTAGCTCATCCAGACATAACAGGCCACAAGCTAACCACATAGTTTCTCCAGTTCCAGTGATGGCTAAACAGCCCAGGCTTCCCCCCCAGTGTGTGACATATCCTCTTGTCCTCTCAATAGACTTCTACTAGGAGGGTTTACAGAAGCAAATGGAAGAGATTTTTAATTTAGGCCCTCCAGAGAAATTTGGATCCCTTTTCTGCCCCAGTCTTCACAATCCTAGATCTTTTAGAATCCCTCTTGAAACAGGATGATAGCTTCTGTACTGTCAAACTCCAGCTAGCCATCATTTCTAATTTTCATTTCAGAGAATATCACACTTCTTTGGCTTCTTCCAAGTTGGGCAAAACCTTTCTGAAAGGCATCTTTTAATTATGCCCCCAGTCAAGGACCATACTTCTCCACAGGCCTTAACTATCTTACTTCAAAGTTTGACTCAAAGTCCATTTAAACCTTCCACCAAATCAGACCTAAAAGTTTTGTCCTGGAAGACTTTTTTCTGAGTTGCCATTACATCAGCTAGATGAGTATCTGAGCTCTAGGCCCTTTCTTCCAAGCCGCCATACCCGATCTTTCATAATTATAGGGTGTTTTTACATACTAACCTTATCTAAGGCGGCCTCTGATTCTAATATTATTCATGTCATTAACTTCCCATTTTTTTCCCAAAATCTTCCAATAAAGGTGAATATGTACTGCATATTTTGGACATACACAGGTAACTTAATTTTTATCTTCATTGAACCAAAGATTTCCGAAAATCTGACCAATTGTTTGTCTCCTTTTCCTCATAATAGATTGGGTATGGCAGTTTCCAAAGTAACTTTAGCCAAATGGTTGACTGACTGCATATCCTTTCTGTAAACAGAGAGGTTTGTCTTTGCCTAAGCCACCAAGAGCACACTCAGTGATGTCTATGGTGACCTCTTCAGCTTTTTGATCACAAGCTTTGATAGATGACATTTGTGCAGCTGCCACTTGGTCTATTGCTCATATCTTCATTGCTTATTACAAATTGGATTTGATTTCTGTGAACATAGCTGCTTTTGGCTCCCCAGTACTCCAAAACATCCTTCCATGAGGATCACCCAAGGTTCATCTAGCTGAGGACTCTGTCCCTTCAGTGGAGGAAAGAATGAAAATGACAACATCAGATATAAAAGTTATGTATTCACTGTAACAATGCATTTGTGCTGTCCATTTTCATTCTTTCTCAACTTCCCACTGGATTTTCTTGGGAATCCTTCATTCCTTGTTCCAGCTCCATTTTTTATCTCTGCTGGTTGTTCTGATTTGCTTCTGTATAGAGCAGACTATTGTTACTGGGAGGCAGTAAACTCAATCTGAGATATGTTAGGTTGGTGGAGCATTATGGTTAAGGGAGAAGCTGGACAGTTGGATCCGTCACTCTAGTGAAAGCAGCTGATCCAGTTCCAAGATAGGATCCGAGACCCATCAGCTGAGAAAGGATGAAAATGGAAAACACAGATGCATTGTTATGGTGAGTACATGACCTTTGTTTTTTTTTTTTTGTTATTAAAAATTGTTTCTTAACAACATTCTATTTAAACTCATGCATCTTAACCCACACATATGTTAGGTTAACCAAATATTCCCTTTCTTGCTTCACAAGATTCCTCTTATTCTGCAATACCTTACCTCTTGTCAGACTCCCTGAATACTTCCTATTACTTCTTAACCATATATTTTTCTCTAGACTAGTTTTAAACTACCTTTTCATTCTACTTAGTATCTATCCCATGTGAAGAAATTTCTATATTCCCTAATACAGTAACATCCCCGTTATCCAGGACTCAAAACTGACACTCTCAACAGTTCCGCATTGAGTAGAAGTGGCTCTGCATTGTGATTTTTGATTGGCTCGTATGCCGGCATTTGCGCCAATCAAAAATCCCAAAGGGGAGCCTGTTCTGTCCAATGCAGAACAGCCTGCTGTTCTGCATTGAACAGAAGACGCTCCACTTTGCCATTTTTGATTGGCTTGTATGACGGCATACCAGCTGATCAAAAATCCCAAAGGGGTGACTCTTCTGTTCAATGTGGAACAACCTGCTGTTCCACACTGAACAGAAGAGGCTCTGCTTTGCCATTTTTGATTGGCTTGTATACCGGCATACTGGAATCTACCAATCCCCATGGGTGCCAGTTAAGTGAGACTTTTCTGTAACTGTTGAATACTTTCCACTACCAATTATTTAAAATCCTTTTTTAACAGGTGCCAGTGTCTCATTTTTACTTCATTACTCTATATTTGTATCTTGGTGTTTATTAACAAATTATTTGAATTGGATGTATGTCGAAGATGTCAATTAAATGCATGTGCTCCAGTAAAATATAATTTCTGTCCAGTCTAGGCCAGTTATTTGTAACTTGGGGAATAGTATGTAAAGTCTAAGTTTCTACTATTGAATTCACATTCCATACCAAATATTTTTACAAATTTCTTCAGAAATCTACCCTCTTTGTTAAAGTTCCATTCTAAGTCCCCAATATATGCTCATTATTGCAAATCAAGTTCCAATCCCCACCTATAAGTAATATTCCCTGCTGAAAGCTGATTATTACTCCCAAAATTGCCTTAACCTGCATAATAGCAGATCTGATGTTGTTAATCGTCTTCTCATTCATCACTGATGCGTTCAGTTCCGAGCCCTCGGAACCAAGTCGGCCTAATACCAAGCTCGCGTACACCAAAAACTCTTGAGCTAAGCTGATACCCACAACACCCTTCTCCCTTTTACCTCAGATTTAATTTGCCACGCAGCCATATAGCTGTGTTTCACCTAGCTCTCCAGCTAAGTGTGAAATTTTATAAATATGTGTATATTTTTGGACCTTCTTCTAATCTAACTCGTTTTCTACCATCTTTATCTCCTAGCTCTACCCATTGGGTATTTCTTATACCATCGTTGATATCCTTGTGGTATTGTTTGATACCATCGTTGGTATCTTCTTTTCTGCTTCTTTTTCTCACTTTCTTAACAGTACTTTATTTTTGTGCGTATGGATATGTGTGAAAAACAAGGGACTTTGGGGTTTAAACATTGCACTTCCTGCAATGGAAAACTCCCTAACAGTGACTTGCACAATGATTGTGTGTATTGTTTGGGCGTTTCTCACCTCTCTGTGAAACCTTCTTGCCAGATTTGCCTAAGTTTTAGTCAGTAGATGCTGAACGAGAGGAAAAATAAACTGATTTTGAAAGGCCTATTAGTCTCACCTTTCTCAGAGGCCCTTTCTGCATCAGAGGTCTCAACCCCTCCATTGAAGGACAAAAAATGTCCACATTCAGATTCCTCTTCACCGGCTGGTGATAAGGGCAAGTCCCATAAACACAAGGCCCACAAATGTTCAACCAAACACAAGATTGCTTCACCGGGTCCAGCTATGTCTGTTGCTTCTGTTCCGAGCTCAGCTCCAGTTGCATCCAGTGTCATAGATATTTCAGAAACTTTGATGTCGGCGCCACCTTCGGCACCGACAGCTACGGTACCAGTCCTCTCTTCAGCCACAGTTACGGCTCCGACCTTACTGTCTTCAATAGTTTCGGCACCAACTTCATCCGTTACCGTACCAAAGGCAGTTCTAACAATACCTTTGAAACCGATAATAACCTTGACTCCGAGTGCCTCCTCGGCACAGAGTCCCTTCTCGACACCGTTGATTTCTCTATTGCCTGTCTCCATGTTAGAGACTATGGTGCCAACAACTCAAACACCACAGACCCGGTACTCTCCTTCATTGGACCAGTTCTTAGGGCAGACTTATAGCCCTTTTCTGGACCAGCCTGACTCCCCTTCAGGAGTGTCTACAAGGTCCACCAGGAGTCTTTTTGAATTCGATGTGGTGCACCTGCTGGACCAGCTGTTGACAGCCAGAGGGATAACAAACAATCCTAAGATGCATCCCACTTCGGGTTTTGGGTTTACTGCTCCCACTTATACTCCACCCTCGGATATGTCGGTTCCGAGGCCATAGCTCCAACGTCCTTGGTAGGACCCCACTCCTCGGTGCAGACAGTGACCCTCACTGTGGCTAGGAGGCCACCTCTTTGGGTTTTGGTTCTATCAGAACCGTCCCTTCCTCAGTCTCATGGTTGGGGGGTGGAACCCTTGGTTCTGAGCATGGTTTCAAGTTTTTTATCGGTTCCGTCCTCAGATCTGGGGGCACCTCCTGCCCCAATCTTGCTTGAGTCTCCATCACCGGGAGTGGATCTGACGGAGCAGTGTGTCACCCGGTACTGAGATTGTCCTACTCGGTTCTGGGCTCCCATTCCTCTTCGGGCAGGCCTGCTTTCCGGGTGATGGAGAGGGTGCTTGCTTCTGGAAGCAATCCTATTATGTCAGATCATCCCCCTGCTCCCTCTGAGCTGCAGCTACCATGGGCCACCTCCCCAGGACACCGAGAGCAGAAGCCTCAGGAAACCCCAGTTCAGGGTATTCTTCCTACCGAGTCTTCTTCAGACATCCCCAATGAAGAACCTCCTTGGAAGAAGGCATGTAAGAGGAAACATCTTGACTCTCTAGAGGAGTCTCTCACAGATGATATGGGCTACGATGATGGGGAGGGGTCCCCACGGTCACCCCCTGACGATGTCTCCTTTGGAGACATCCTGGAAATATTGAAATAGAGGGGTGGAAGCCCTTTAACCCTTCTTTGGAGGAGTCCGTCTTCCTGCAGGCTTTCCGCTCTCGGCCTTCTACTTCTTGGGTGCCCCGACCTGCTGACGAGTTAGTCCAACTTATTGTGCCGCATGCGTGGAATAACCCTGATTCTATTGAGGCCATTCCCTGGAAACGATACAAGATTCTTTCCCCACCAGAGGAGCATCCTCTCTGGTATAGAGGCTTGCCAGTAGATGCTGTGGTGTTGGCAGTGGCCACTAAAAAGGACCTTGCGGAGGAACATCCTACTGTTCACTCAACTAACAGAGAGCCCCAGGCTGTGGATAGACTAGGGAAGCGAGTCTTTGCTTCAGCAAACTTTGCAGTCAGGTCTCTGACGTACTTGGCACATTTCACAGGGCTCCAAAGGGATCTGATTTCTGAACTTTCTTGAGCACTCGTGGGTCACGTTTCTGATGGGGTAGGAGACAAGGTTGCCTCTCAACTTGCCACCCTTGAGTCTATCTCCAACTCTTCCATGAGGTTGCTCTCCCATGCAACCAAATGGGCAGCTAGAGCTGTGGTTGCAGGCATAGTCATGAGGCGTCATGCCTGGATGTGCATCTGTGACCTCGTGGACTCCTTCAAGTCCTCCTTTTTGAATGCACCTATTGAACCGTCTTCTTTGTTTGGTTCTAAAGTAAAGGACACACTGGCCAGGTGTGAGCAGGACGGAAAGACCTTGTCTGCTATTGACCTATGTTTTTCCAAGCCCCAATGTTCTTTTTCCAGGAACCAGAGGAGTGGGAAAATATGTCACAAAAAGTCACAAGGTCCTTTCCACAATGCACGTGGTGAGGATTCCCCCAGAGGCAGAGGGGGTTCCAATGGTGGAAGATGCCCCTTTAGAGGCAGAAGGTGTCCCCGAAATCTAGATTCCAGGGATTCTTTCTCTGGACGCTCTTATCAGCGCTCCTGAAGGATTGCCCGATTGCTTTCCTCTGGAAGCAGTCGGGGCTCGTTTTTCTCTGCACCAAACTGCCTGGCACTCTATTACAAAAGATCACTGGGTGTAGAGAATAATCTGCAGAGGCTATTACATTCCTCTATCATCACTTCCAATACTTTCAAAACACCTTCCCGATGTTCCACCCAGTCAAAGGGAAGAAGCGGCTTCAGAGATAAAAAAAGCTGTGTCAAAAAAAAGAGTCATCCAACCAGTTCCCCCAGACCAATGCGGATCAGGTTTTTACTCAAGATTCTTTTTAGTGCCAAAAAAGACCAGGGACGGAAGACTCATATTAGATCTCAGTCATCTAAACAAGTCAGTGATTCAAACCAAATTCCACATGGTCACTATTGAATCCATTTTCTCTTTTTTACGGGAGGATGTTTGGATGTGTTCGATAGACCTCTGGGACACATATTACCACAACAAAATGGAGTCTCCTCCGCTTCCGGCTAGGAGCCAGTCATTACCAGTTCAGAGCCCTGCCATTTGGTCTCCCGATGGCCCCCAGAGTGTTCACGAAATGTCTAGCACTGGTGACAGCTCATCTGAGACTTCAGGAATTCCAGGTGTTTCCATATTTAGATGATTGGCTCCTCTCTGCCCCAATCAAGCATCTCCTGACCATAGCCCTCCGTTACACACTGTCACTGGCGGAGTCTCTAGGCATCACAATCCATTGGGAGAAATCCAATCTACAACCTACCCAACAAGTGGAATATATAGGGGCAGTTTTCAATACTCAAACATGCCTGGCATCTCTACCGGTTCACATGCTTCAGAGGTTAAGATTGCAAGTACAAGTGATACTCTGTCAAAGAAAGGTGTCAGCAAGGGAAGTTCTCCAGGCTCTGGGGTCTATGGCTGCAGCCATTCTGATTGTTCCTCTGGCAAGATTACAGATGAGACTGTTACAATGCTTCTGTTGTCCCAATGGTTGGCAAATCTTCACCCCCTAAACTCAGAGATCCTCATTACCGACTCTTGCAAGCAAGATCTTCTGTGGTGGGTGAGGCCAGATGAAAAACTTTGTTGTCGTCCCTTCCAGATCCCTCAACCCAATGCCATGGTGACCACGGACACTTCCCTGATAGGGTGGGGGGCCATTTTCAGGGAAAGACAGTCCAAGGCATGTGGTCCAAATTAGAGGCCAACTTGCATATCAATGTTCTGGAGTTGAGAGTGGTGCTGCTAGCGTTGCAGGCATTACATCCACTCCTTCCATTGAGAACAATTGTGATTAAGTCAGACAATATGTCAGTAGTCTGGTACATAAAAAAAAAGGAGGGACCAAATCCTACTGCCTGTGTCAAGAGACCATGAGAATTTGTCCCCAAAAGACACTTTGACTCATGATTGGCCCACAGGTCCCCTCTATGCTTATCTTCCAATTCCCTTGATACCGCTATTTTTGAAGAAAGCAATTTGGTTGAGATGCAAGGAGATCCTCATTGCCCCATTCTGGCCTTGACAAGTGTGGTTCCTCTTCCTCCGGCCTCACCTGTTGCAACCTCCATGGATCCAGGGCACTCGTCCGGACTTAATCTCTCACCCCCAAGGGTTGACTCTCCCGAATCTGTCCACTCTTAAGCTGACAGCTTGGTTTCTCCACTTCCATTAGTTGCCAAGCAGGATACCCTCTCCTCACTTGTTCGCGATATTATTCTGGCCTCCCATAAGCCATCCACCGAAAACTCTACAGAGATAAGTGGAAAAGGTTTGCTCTCTGGTCTAAAGAACAGACAGTAGACCCCCTCTCAGCTCCTGTATCTGTTATACTTCAGTACCTTTCTGAGTTTTTTGAGAATGGAGCATCAGCTTCTTCCATTCGAGTCCACTTAGCAGCTATTTCCAATTTTCATAACGGTCTAGAAGGCGTTCCACTTATCTCTACCTGCATATGCAAGACCTTTCTCAAAGGAGTTGTTCATAGCAGACCCCCAATTAGGCGGCCTTTAGGGGCATGGAATCTCTCTCTAGTATTACAGTCTCTCTCTTTACCCCCTTTTGAGCAAAATATGACCTTAAATTTCTGTCATGGAAATCTCTGTTTTTGGTGGCAGTCACATTAGCTAGATGGATATCAGAGTTACAAGCCTTATGCATCGAGTCAATATTTAATCTTTCATAAAGACAGAGTATCTCTTCATACTAATCCATCTTTTCTCTCCAAAGTGATTTCTGATTTCTCTGTGAACCAGTCCATTGAACTCCCAGTGTTTTTCCCAAATGATTCCAATAAAGGAGAATACTGTGTACATTCATTGGATGTACATAGACAATTATGTTTTTACTTGGATAGAACTAAATCTATCCACAAGTCAGATCAACTTTTTATCTCCTTTTCTGGACCAAAAATGGGTTGTGCCAAATCAAAAGTCACTTTATCAAAATGGCTCAGAGATTGTATTGCCTTTTCATAATCACAAGCAAATGAGCCCGTACCTGTCGATATCAAAGCACATTCAATGAGAGTTATAGCAACTTCTGCTGCTTTTCACTCCACAGCCTCCATGGATGACATTTGCGCAGCAGCCATTTGGGCCAAACCTCACACTTGCATCAAGCATTACAAATTGGACATTGTCTCCAAGGGAAGAGAGATCTTTGGCTCAATGATACTCAGGAATGTTGTTCCATAAGGGCCACCCAGGTTTTCAAGTAGCTTGGGATTCTGTCCCATCAGTGATGAATGGGAAGAAGATTAACAACATCAGATAAAGAAGTTATGTCTTACCATAATGTTCTATCTGTGTTGTTGATCTTCTTCCATTCATCTTATCCCACCCTCCGTCCCCCACCAAAGACTCCTGGTGGATCTTATGGGTCCTTGTGGTGTTTTCAAGGTTTTTGCGCAGAAATGGCCTCTGCTTTTTACTTCTATATGTTTCATGCAAACTCGATCTGAGGTAAATTGGAGAAGGGCATTGTGGGTAGCAGCTTAGCTCAAGAGTTTTTGGTGTACACGTGCTTGGTATTAGGCTGACTCAGTTCCGAGGGCCCGGAACTGAACCTATCAGTGATGAATGGAAGAAAATCAACAACACAGATGGAACATTATGGTAAGACATAACTTCTTTTTTTTTGGTAGACTATACATACACGCTAGCATATTCCTTCTCCCTAGCCAACAGTCCCTTACAACCACAAACCTATCAGTGCTGTATTTATTTCCCTCTTCTATCAGTATTGGAGCCCCACTGGCAATTAGTATTATTAATCACCTTTTACTTCGATCTTAATATTTTATTGATTATCCATGCAGAAGTTCTTTCTTTGTTAAATTCACATCCTCATTTATATCTAAATGCATCTTCTGCAGCATGTGTACTTGCACCCTGCATTTCTTAATATATTTCAGTAATATTTACTTTTTGTCTGTACCAGTAAGGCCATTTGTATTCCAAGATAATGTGGACAGAGTAGCCATTATGACTGAAAACTGTTACTCCCCTTTTATACATGACAGTTATCTTTAATGTGTATTTTAAAATTTTGTCTTGCATAAGCACACTGTTTGGCAGGCTGATCTTTTATATGTTTGATCTGAAGTAGTTTGCTTCATTTGGTCTTCAACCTGTGGGATATGGATCCTTATTGGATCCGAGCCGGCAACTTTTACTAGCATCAGCTTTGAGCTCCAAACTCCTCCCCTTACCCATACTATACCTCCACTGCCTTCCATCCCCAGATCCCGTTTGCCATGATTTGCTTCACATCGTGTCTTCTGAGCTCCAACTAACAGAGGGTTTTAAAACTTTCTGTGAGTGGTTTAAATTTCTGTATTTCTTCAGATTAGTGTTAGTATAGGTCCCCTTTCTCCTTCCCTTGCTTGGTGCATCAAATGTAGTGGGTTTTAGGTAGAGTAGTTTGTTCAGTGTTGTAGGTAGTAACTCCCCCCCCCAGTGTTCTCTGTAGCGAGTGTGGTGAGTGTGTGTGTGCCTGTGTGTCTAATATTTAGAAAGATCTTGCCTGTTTTTTCTTTTAAGGCTATCTTTCTGTTATTTGGATGGCTGAAAAGCTTGTTTTCAGGCACTGCACACAGTGTGGCCATAAGCTATCCCCAGCGGATGGCCACAGTCTGTGTGTTTTATGCTTGGGTGTGGCCCACCTGTGTGTGGAATGTAATATCTGTGCGGGCTTCAACCCCCACGCCCTAAAGAATAGGAAGGCCAAGTTGGCCCTCAAAGGTCTTCTTCCTCCTTCCAACTCTCTTTCCTTATCTTCGGCTTCAGTCACAGTGGCTGCCTCTCCCTTCTCTCTTCCTCTGGCTTTTCCTCCTTCCCAGGCTGGGACTCAAACTCTAGTACCAAAGCCTGTGGTAGCAGTGCAGAAGAGAGGTAGAGAGAGGGAGAGAGAGTCAAAGATAAGGGAAAAGAGGAAGAGGTCCCTGGACCTCACTTCTCCAAGTAAGTCAGCACGGAGCCATGACTCCCTCGGCTCCGATCTCCGAGGTTCTCCCAGGAGCCTGAGGAGACACGTCCAGCCTCTCTGGCCTCAGTGCCCCGACCTGGTAGGTCGGAGTCCGTGATCTTGTCTCAGTCAACCTTCTCTTTGTCGGATATGGATCTGGATAAGATGATGAGGGGCTTTATCAGTACACAGATCCATATAGGGGTCTTGCCAGCCCTCCTCCCTCTGGAGGGGTGGGAGGGTGGCATAATGGTTAAGGTGTTCACCTTACAAACACAAGGTCCAGGGTTTGATTCTCAGATGGGGTAAATGGCTAGGCTTAAAATGGCCCACAAAGGCAGTTAGCCTAGAACTAACCAATGAACCAATGAACCAATGAGGGGGGAGCTCGCTTCCTTTCTTTCAACCCATTTCTCCTTCTCCGATCCGATGTTCGGCTTCAGAGTACTCAGATCTGAGGTTGGCTTTGTCAGGGGGTCGGCGCCGACAGTACCTGCTTCCTTGATGCCAACAGCTGCCTGGAGCATTTTGGATCCGACCAGCTGAGATCCGAGCCACTCTCGCAGCTGGAGCTTGGGTGTCGGATCTGAGGGAGTGGAACCTTTTTCATCGACTCTGACTTTGTCGGGCCAGGTTCCCTCCCTTGGAGCTCCGTCCACCTCGGGCCCCACTCTGATTCTCACATCAGACCTGGGGAGACAGACCTCCTTATTGGTTTCTCAGGAGGTTCGCTCACCTTCAGCATTCGATGTGGTAGAAAGGGATCTCTCTGATGGATTGAGACCCCTTACCGCCCCCTTGGACCCCTCCCAGACCCCTTCGGCTCTGTCTATGGTCCCCACTGTCTTAGCAGAGGGACAGCCCAAGCTTGAAGAGCCTCAGATGCTCCCCCTGAGGAACAAATGTCTTGCGAGTGCCCTCCAGAGAGCCCCACGGGAGATATGCCTCCCAAGCATACATGCAAGAGGAGGGCATCTGTATCACATTATTGCATGGTTATTTCGTCGAGTCACTAAATGTCAGCACTAAAACATCATTCCAAGAAAATAACGAAAGCTAAATATGTCAAAACACAAAATATCGAAAAGTTATATTTGGCCACTTTACAATCGCTGCCTCAGAGAATGTGAACAGAACGCTGTACTGAAAACAAATTGTGAATGTGCATGTATAACGTAATTAGTAGTAGATGTGAAGACAACCAAATATACAATATATTTCCTGAGTGTACACACGACACCTAAAGAAGTGCTTGCAAACGGTCATAAATGAAAAATAATACATATAACATGTACTGTGCTAATGTAGTGGTACATTGATGTACTACTTAAGATGTTCTACACCTTCAGTAGCATAGCTACAGCTGTCAGGAAGTCCTCGCAACTATATTCAGACCTGTTACTTAACACCGCTTGCATTCTCTGCTACTTCTCCAGCGTTTTACACTTTTTAGGTGAAACAGCTGAACCTGCCATGAGTTGTACTTCTTGTCTCATTGACTCTATTCTGCTCATGTACGAGAACGTTAAATACAGCCTGTATGTCACAAATACGTTTACCCAGCAGACAATGAACTCACCTGTGCCAACCCACGACATAGTCCTGTTTCTTTAGTAACAACAAAGCATTCAATGAAGACACATTCCAAAACTCAGTTGGGAATATCGGTGGGAATCATGAAACTGATGAAGCCCTTGTCTGTACCCTTCTCGTCGCCCTAAGACATAGACTTCACCAAAATATGTTAGCAAATCTTTCCCTTCAATTGGTAATATTTTACATAAACTCTGAAATGCACTAACTATGTCACTAACCTCTAGAAAGGACAATGCAACTAATCTTTTAACTGACAACTGAAAGGAACAGGATTGTCCATATAGCGAAGCAAGACCTAAGCTCTGTACCTTACGCCATATAGCCTGGGCAAAATGAAATAAACATCCCTTATGGCTAACATTGGTAAAGTTATGCTTAACGCTCTTAATACATACCATTTCAAAATTTGTGAGGATATACTTTACAGATAACTGCATATCAACAGAATTAATTAATGTAAATAAGCACTCCCACAAATAGTTATATGCTTTATATGACTTTTTAGTCATTAGACAGTACACCAGAGGGAGGCACTTCCTAAGTTCACCACATAACAAAACCATGTATTGTGTATAACTGCCTACATAATCGAGCTTTGGTAAGGAATATCCCATCCATGTACCAGATGATACTGTTACATAAATCCAGCAGATTGTCAAGTGTAGTGAACACCAATACGTGTGTGTTACTGTGAATGTCTACCATTCGGTATTGTATAAATTATCCTTCCTTTAAACAATGAGAAGTCATGTCCACTGCACTCAAACATGTTTGGGATAAAGAGTATGACAACATCTTCTTGCGTCTAACTCTGTTCACCTGTTGAAGCATAGACCTACGTGAAGGTAGATGTACAGTACTTTCTGTAGAAGTGTTTGCAATAATATCGTCTACAAATAAAGCGGGTGTGCTCCTACATAGCTGTGCAGTTTCTTTTAACTGATGGCATGCTATATATCGTTCATCTTCAGTAGGATCTGGTGCATGATAATGTAGGACCAACTTTAGTAATTCTTCACCATCTACTACAGTAACAGTTATAGCCCTGCCTTTACATCTTGACACTAACTTCAACCTAGAACACCAGTAGTTTTTACCTTTGACAGTCTTTCTAAGTTGTACAGATACCCATCTACATGTCAAACTGGTTTGTGCTTTTGTGATATCAGCGTACCATATTTGTTACCAATTATGCCTGGAGCAGATTGCGAAGCTTCAGCCATAGCTATGATGAGTATATGGTGTAACGTACGTAACCGTTGATTTAGTTTTGTAATTTATAATCTGTCACGTTGTGTTTCCGGTGTCATAAATATAATTTCACTATCCAGCAGCACACAACCTGGTGGTATTTAGAATATACATGTTTGATACATTTCATACATATATATATATATATATATATATATATATATATATATATATATTATGTTTTATTTGTTTGTTACTGCAATGCAGGAAATGGATATTATGTAGAACTCCTCAATAGTTAACACGGGCCAACTATAACATTTCAATAACTGTGTTTTTGACGTATTTAGCTTTTGTTATTTTCTTGGAATGCCGTTTTGGTGCTGACATTTAGTGACTCGATGAAATAACCATGCAATAATATGATATTGTTGCAGAGGAGGCACTTGGACTCCCCTGAGTCCCTCACCGAGGACACGGACTTAGATGATGGAGAGGGTTCCCCAAGGTCACCTCCTGAGAATGTCTCCATTGTAGACATCATGGAGATCCTGCCCCAACAGAGAGGTTGGTCTACCCCCAAACCTTCTTCTGATGAGTCTGTCTTCCTGGAGGCTTTTGGCATGGACCCGTCTACTTCCTGGTTATCCCTTCCCGCGGATCCTTTGGTGGATTTGATCACCTCACAGGTATGGGAGGAATCCGACACAATGAAGCCTATCCCAAAGCGACCCGATAAAATCCTCAGCCCCCCCATTGATAGGCCATCTTGGAATAAGGGCTCCACCATGGATGCCATGGTGGTAGCAGCAGCCACTAAGAAGGAACTTGCTCAAGAGAGTTCCTCGGTCCACCCTCCTGACCGAGAGTCATGGATGATAGACCACCTAGGGAAGCGGGTGTATGCTTCAGCTACTTTTTCGGTCAGGGCGCTGAACTATTTGGCCCATGTCACTAGACTCCAAAGTGACCTAGTAAAGGAGCAGGAGGAGTCTCCCCCCAATTCCATGTTGCAGGAGGACAAGGCTTTGTTTTCCATGAGGATAGCCACTTTAAAAGTGGTGTCTAACACATCCATGCGACTCCTCTTCCATACTACGGAAGGAATGGCTAGGGCGGCTGGGTCCGGCGTGTCCATGAGGCGTAATGCCTGGCTCAGGTTATGTCAGTTTTTCGAACCCTTCGAGGCGTCACTTGCCAATGCCCCTTACGATGGCTCGACATTCTTCAGTAAGACCGTCAATGAGACATTAGTCCAGAGTGAGAAGGATGGGAAGACACTGTGTGCCTTTGGGATCCACTTCTCTAACCCTCAAAGGTCCTTTTCTCGGAACCAGAGAGGGCAAAAGAAGATGTGGTTCTGCAAGTCACAGTATTCCGAGGACACTCAGGGCTCTTCTTTTCCCAGAGGCAAAGGGGGACAGAATGGACGCCGGTCCAGAGGCAGAGGGGTTCCATGGAACTTTGGGTCTCGAGAACCTTTCTCGGACAGACCCAGGCAACAACCCTGAGGGGTTGCCCAAATGCGCTACTCTGGATGTAGTCTGGGGGCGATTGTCCTTGCACCCAGTGGCATGGGAGTCCATAACATTGGACCAATGGGTGCTTCAATTCATATCCAGAGGATACCCTATCCCCTTCCTGCATTCCCCCATATCTCCCAGACACCTCCCGGACATACCACCCATGCAAAGGGAGACAGCAGCACAAGAAATTTCCAAGCTGCTAGTAAAACGAGCCATCAAAACTGTCCCCCCAGATCAGTCCAGATCGGGCTTCTACTCAGGGTTCTTTTTGGTGCCAAAGAAAATGGGAGACTTAAGGCCCATTCTGGACCTCTCTACCCTGAACCTGTCATTTGCCAGAGAGAAGTTCCGGATGGCCATGTTACAGTCCATCATGCTGTACCTGCAAGAGAGCGACTGGATGTGCTCGTTAGACCTCCAGGATGCTTATTATCGCATAAAAATGCACAGAAGCTCCAGGAGGTTCCTCTGCTTCTGGCTAGGAGTCAATCATTACCAATTTGAGCCCTACCCTTTGGTCTCACCATAGCCCCCAGGGTGTTTACCAAAGTGATGGCAGTCGTAGTGGCTCACCTGAGGCTTCAGGGGATTCAGATCTGTCTGTACCTGGACAGTTGGCTCCTCACTGCTCCCACCAGGTGTCTACTTTCTCAAACCAGGATTGTTTTCTGACACTGGCCCTGCATTTGGGGATTACGATCAACACATCCAAATCCCTCCTAGATCCTGTACAAGTGATAGACTACATTGGTGTCAGGATAGATACTCTTCAGTGCAAAATATTCCTGACCTCGGAGAGAGTTCAAAACCTGAGGATGTATGTCTCCCTGATTTACCGTTCTCATCTTCCAGTGGCGGAATCGGTGTTGAGGGCCCTAGGCTCGATGGCAGTGACCATAACTCTTCTCCCATGTGCTCGGTTACACATGAGGATTCTACAGTGGACTGTAGTGGTTAAGTGTTTCCTGTTGGACCTGCCATTGGCATATCCTTTTCAACTCAGTTGAGTCTGTCGGTTGTCCCTCATATGGTGTATGAGCTCTCCGGACATTATGGAGGGATGACCCTTTGTTCCAGCCCCGGCCCAAACCACAGTGACCACGGATGCCTCCCAACTCGGGTTGGGGGGGCATTGTTCGGGCAGGACAATCCAAGGCCTGTGGTCCCCCACAGAGACCAGCTTGCATATAAATGTCCTAGAGATGAGGATGGTCCTTCTAGCGTTGCAGGCCCTTCATGCCTTTCTTCCTCTGGGGATGATTGCTATTCAGTCAGACAATATGTCAGTGGTCTGGTATATCAACAAACAGGGAGGGACCAGGTCTTACCCCCTTTGTCACGAGGCCATGAGAGTGTGGGAATGGGCAATCTCTACCGGTCGCTTTCTTATCACAATGCACATTCCGGGACGGTCCATCATTCTAGCACACAGGCTAAATTGGACCATTCTGATGCCTTATGAATAGTCTCTGAATCTGTCAGTACCGGAACAGATCTTCAGCCTATGGGGGTCAACCTTGCTGCAATCTCTTTGTATCTCCTTCCAACACGAAGTGCAGCAAGTTCTTTGCTCTGAACCCCCTGTGGGGGGAGTCCCCGAGAGACGTTCTAGTTCATGCTTGGCCTCCCGGTCTTCTGTATGCTTACCCATCAGTACCTCTCATTCCAAGGATTCTGCAGAAAGCTCATCGACTGGGGAGCAAAGTGAGCCTCATTGCCCCATTCTGGCCTCGCCAGGTATGGTTTCCCTTCCTTTGGTCTCACCTTCTGGCTCCACCTTGGATCCTAGATCCCATTCAGGATTTAATTTCATACCCTTCTGGGGTGCCTCGTCTGAATCTGGACAGTCTGAAGCTCATGGCTTGGCTGCTCCAGTTCCCATGATTGCTAGGACTCCCAGACTATCCTCCTAAGTTAGATCTATTTTGGTAGCTGCTCCCAAGTCTTCGACCAGGAAGGTGTTTCGCAGCAAGTGGAAACGTTTTTCTTTCTGGGCATCTCAAAGAAGTTTAGACCCTTTCACGGCTCCTATTTCTACCATTCTTGATTTTCTAGCTGATATTTTCTAACACGGAGCTAGTTCTTCTATTGTCAAAGTCCAGTTGGCTGCCATTTCTCATTTTCATGTGGGCAAGAATTCTGCCTCCTTAGTCTCTTCCAGACTGTGTAAAGCCTTTATCAAAGGCACGTTTTTGTTATGCCCCCCCCCCCCGGGTCAAAGATCCTGTTCCCCCATGGGATCTTACTATGGTTCTTCAAGTTTTGATCGCTCTGCCTTTCGAGCCTGCTGCAACTGCAGATCTGAAATTTTTATCTTGGAAGATGGCTTTTCTGGTGGTTATTACCTCTGCAAGAAGGGTTTCAGAATTACAGGCCTTGTCCATCAAAATTCCGTACATGGTTTTTCACAAAGACAGGGTTTCCCTTCGGACCAATCCATCCTTTCTTCCTAAGGTGGCATCACCAGCCAATATCAATCATACTATCGATTTGCCTGTGTTTTTTCCTAATTTTACGAACAAGATGGAATACAAACTCCACATGTTGGATGTTTTTAGACAGTTGCGATTCTATTTACACAGGACAAAAAATTTCCGTAAATCTGATCAATTGTTAGGTTTCCCCAAAAAGGGTTTATAAAAGGAAACAATCTCCAAGGTCACTGTAGCTAGATGGATTTCTTCATGAATCCTGCAGGTCTATAAGGACAAATGCATATCTCCTCCAGGTCAGGTAAAACCTCATTCCACTAGGTCCATGGCTACGTCTGCGGCTTTTTGGTCTAGAGCATCTTTGGATGATATTTGTTCTGCAGCTACTTGGTCCTCATCTCATACTTTTATTTCTCATTAGAAATTGGATTTGACTTCCAGAAGGAGAGCATACTTTGGTTCAGTGGTGCTCTGAAATATCCTTCCATGAGGGCCTCCCAGGAGTTTAGTAGCTGGGGAATCTGTCCCACAGGTTGAAGACCAAATGAAGTAAACTACTTCAGATAAAGAAGGTAAGTACTCACAGTAACGTTCCATCTGAGTAGTTGTACTTCATTTGTCTTCAATTGTCCCTCCCTCCTTCCCCCGGACCCTGGCGCATGATCAGCCTAAGGGTTGCAGTATAGGTCACAAGTAAATTTATCAGGTCAGGTTCTCAGTATAAGTTCAGCAAACTCGATCTGGGGATGGAAGGCAGTGGAGGTGTATTATGGGTAAGGGGAGGAGTTTGGAGCTCAGAGCTGATGCTAGCAAAAGTTGCCAGCTCGGATCCGATATGGATCCATATCCCACAGGTTGAAGACAAATGAAGTGCAACTACTCAGATAAAACGTTATGGTGAGTACATAACTTCTTTTTTTCTCTCATTTCCATTTGAACCTATGTCACATTTTTCAAGACTTTTTGCTTTAATGAAACCCCTCAAACAAACAAAAAAAAAAAACTAATTACATTTTCAAAACCCACACCACTCTTGACTTAAAACAAATACAAAAACTAGGAACATTTTTTATAAATGATGTTTAAACCTATAGATGGAGCAGACTGCACCCACAGTTATTACCTAATCTAAAATTAAGGTTACCCATGCTAAAGTGCATGTTGCAGCCTGTGTCCCCACTTATACTGATTGTTGTCTGTACTTTTCTTAGCTCTTTTCCCCTACTAGCTGTGAAAAACATCTTGCATGCTTTCAGATAACATTAACTTTTAGCCCTAAGAAAAGATGCACTTGCTACCTTTACTGATTCACTTCCACCAGTTTCAGACTTTATTTTTTTTTTTTTATTATTTTTTTACTGAGCTGCTTGCCACTGTACCTTTAAGTCTTGCATTTGTCTCAGCAAGGAGTGCTCAGAACTATCAAGATTAATTGTTTGCAGCTGCACACAGCTTGTCAGCAATGATATATAAAAATGCTAACAAATTTACTGGAATCTTTGTACTTTTATTTAGAACACAATGCACAGAATCTCTTGGTCATCTGCCTTCAGTTACAAACTTCATGACTCTCAGTGAGAACATTTGCTAATAGAAAAAAAGACTGATATCTCTGCATGTTCAAGAAGATCAGCATTTTATGTCTTTCTTCATTTTGTCTTTCAGTGTTGTTTAAAAAAATGTCCATAGCTCAAGCCAAGGACATTAATCCAGGCATCCACCCTTGTAAAGACAAGAGAAATGATCTTAACTCTACATATAATAAAATCAGTACACTTTTACACCCACCCCAGCATTTCACTATCACATTATATTAATTTAAATGTGTTTTTGCCCAGCCTTGACTATATTGATACATTATAATGCCTATATATCTTATATCAAAGAAAAAGTACTTGCTTACTTTAGTATTCTAACATATACAGGTCTCACTGAAAAGTCCCTCCCATTTTAAAATTGTTTGTTTGTTTGTGTCTTTCGGCTTTTCCCGGTTAGGAGTCGCCACAGCAGAACTCCAGTCCGCTAATGATTGGCAGCTGCTTTTTACGTACCGGCTTGCCAGGCCTGACGCACAACCTTCAACGAAGGTACGCCCATTCACGCATGTCTCTACGCAGAAGACGCTCTAGCTGAGAATCGAACCGGACATACGCTACCGCAGCACCACCACCGTGGGTTCATCCTCCCACCCTCCCATTTTAAAATACTAATGTAAAACTGCTTTACAATATAACATGCAATTTACATAGGATCATAGGAAGTTACTAGACTTTTGGCCCTGAGGCCCTTATAAGCCTAGCCAAGAGTTTAGGCAATGTTTAGGCAAGTCAGCACCCAATGCCCCTGTCCAGCAGGGACACGGGTGGAATCCCAGGGGTGCATTTTCTGTTTCCCATCCAGTTATCCAGGTTGCTCTGAAAAAAAGGGTAATGGGATACTCTGCTTGAAGTGGAAAGGGAGTCTATTCCACACATGGGGGAGTCTCTGGGACACAAATCTGTCCTGTCAACAAATTCTATTGATGTCACAGACCAGGTTGAGGCCGCGTGTGCGGGTTATTTGAGTGTAGCTTGACTTGCGGATATGCAGCAGTCCCATTAAGGCGGGGTCTGAGCTCGCCTTGTATGCCAGCCAGAGGTCACCTCTGAGGAGTATGTATGAAACTGAGTAGAGGGATAAGGCTTTTAGCCTATCTGCATATGGTAGATGTTTGAGGCTCTGGATTCTCCTGGTGAGGAACCTCTGTGGTCTCTCCACCTGCTGCATGTGCTTTGCGAGGTACATGCCGAAAGGGGCATTGTAATCAATAATGGGCCTTATAAGGGAAGAATACAGGGATGTTATGACCTCCTTGTCCCTAGATGAGATACCCTTACTTATGAGGCGGGCCATGTGGAAAGCGTTCTGTACAACGGAAGCAACATGGTGGTTAAAAGTCAGGTTGTTATCAACCTGGGTACCCAAATCCCTCAAGACTGATTACTTGCTTAGGACATTGTTATTAATGTGATCATTTATGGGACATCACTCTCCCAAAAGGGGATGATGATACATTTTTTTGTATTCAGCTTGAGGCCATGTTTCTGGCACTAGTCATTTGTTTGGATGATACCTTCTTGGAGGATGTCCACATCACTAGGGGAAGTGATGACAGAGCCCAGCTTGCAGTCATCTGCAAATTTGGTCAGCCATAGCACACTAGTTTTGGCCTGCAACTCAGAAAAGTATATTCCAAATAACAGATGTCCCAAGACTGAACCCTGGAGTATGCCACTCGTTGCGGGTCTACTACATGAGGTGGCTTCCCCTGTTTTGACTAGGTGGGTTCTATCAGTGAGCCAGTTTGCTACCCATCTGGTAACATATGGATTGATGTCTAGTTGAGAGAGTTTATCTGTTATGCCCGAGTGGGGAATAGTGTCGAAAGCTTTGGTCAGGTCTCAGTAGGCAGTGTGCTGCATCTTCCACTCAGCCATGGCTTTGGTGACTGTCTCAAAAAAGTTGACCAAATTTAACAGACATGACCTCCCCTTGACGAAGCCAAACTGTGCGGGATTGAGTGTTTGGAGGTCGCTAGTGCCCTTGTTAATGAGGTCCATGATAATCTGTTCTATTGCATTGCAGATCAGGCTAGTTAGGTTGATGGGTCTATAATTTCCCAGATCGGTGGACACTCCACCTTTATGCAAAGGAATGACAGTGGTTGTCCTCCACTCTGCTGGGACAAAGCTGGTACTCAGGCTTTGGTTGAATAGGGTGCCTAATGGTACTGCAAGTTCCTGTCTGAGTTCATGTAGACTGCAGCCTGAGATGTTATCAGATCCCATGGAAGCTGTATTTTTGCCTTTGAGAGAGCAGTGATGACCTGTTCCCTAGATATGAGGGGAAAGGGGCAGGTACTGTGGATATCCTAATTTACTGATGGGGAAGACAGAGGGGTGAAGTTTTCACTGAATCTGTCAGCCAGCAAGTTTGCTATAGCTACAGCATTTGTATATGTGGTGTCCTTGACCACCAGTTCTGAGCAGATCTGGGTGCTTCCTTTCAGACTGTGGACATATGTGAAGAAGGTATTCTGATTGTCTCTAGAAGATGTGACCAATCTGGACTCGGAGTTTGCTTTGGAGGATTTCACTAGTGCTCTTATTTGCTTGTTCTGGCTAAGAGAGATTGCTTTCAATTGGACAACTGCTCCTTCTTGGTCCTGTACAGCAATTTTTTCCCTTTGTTATAGAGCTTATTTATTGCAGATGTCCACCAGATAGGTTTACTCTTCCTTGCAGAGGAGGAGTTAGTCCTGTCGGATATTCCTGATTCCATGCATCTATATAAATGCTCGTATAGTGCTTTGGTGTAGATGTTCTTCATGTTTCACTGTTGCAGTCATTACATTTGGATAATCTGCTGACAGGTTGCCCTCAGTCAGCCTGATTAACAAAGTCTTGGGTCCTGCGTCGGTTGCTGTCCCTTCTTCCATGACGTCAGGTTGTCAGGGGGATAAAACATGCATCCAACGCCATTACGTCAGTCTTTCTTGCCGTGCGGTGCCCAAAGCAGAAGCAGTTCGCAAGTGTAGGTCAGCCAACTCCTAAAATTTTTGTTTTCGAGTTTCAGAACCGAAGTCTTCAACTTAAAGGTAAGTACCTCGTTTGGGAAACTTTTTCTTGATCCTTACCGATGTCAGTAAAAGTTAATAATTGCATTACTTGTGGAAAGCAAATACCTCACAAAGATTTTCATTCGTACTGTATTCCTTGTCTAGGCCCTGACCACAACGTACCTCTCTCCGTCGTCTGTACATTTCTGCCTCTAAATATTTTGGTTTATGATTTAATTATCCAGAAATGTCATCGGTTAGCCATCTGACTACCGGGATTCTGAAAAAATGCAAAGATAAAGACAGAGACAGGCCGCCAAGATCCAAAACTGCCGACGACGGTTCTCCTAAGCCAGTCGCCAGTTCGCCGGTACTCAGTGAGGCACTTTCGCAGCCCCTGATACCTGCTACTTCTGATTCAAAGGCCTCTACTGAGACCCATTCAAAGTCCGGTATGCTGAGAGAGGCTTCACCTATGGAACCCGCGGATGTCTCTGCCTTGGATGGGTCCGGAGCCGCTGTGCAGGCACCGGCTTCTGAGGGTGTATTCAGGCCTATTAGTCTTTTCCAGCTCCTTCCATTTCCTCTCAAGCTAAACCTAGACACACCAAAAGCACCAGGTTTCAGTCCCAGGGGACTCTCAGAACTAAGCAATGGGGGGGCCTCCACTTCCAAATCTGGAAATAACAAGACACTCCCCCTATGGTAAACAGTCTCAGTGATTTCCTTTTAAAATTACCAAGGACTTACCTTTTAGCCGCCCCTTTGGGGGGAAAGATTGCTCTTCATGCAAAGAACTGGGAACTCATAACCCAGGACAAATGGGTTTTAAATATAGTGTCCCAGGGATACAGATTTCATTTCCACACGTTGCCAACACCAAACGGGTGGCCAGACCTGCCCCAAATCAGTGGGCAGAGGCTCAAAAACAAGTACTTTCCCTCTTACACATGGGGGCTATTCAACCAGTACCAGAAGAGGAAAAGGGACAAGGTTTCTATTCCAGGTTTTTCTGGTACCCAGAAAAGACAAATCATGGCATCCAATTCTGGATGCCTCACCTTTCTGGACATTCCAAAATTCAAGATGCTGACCCTTCACCAGTTACTTCCTATGCTAGGCAAAGATGCCTGGTTGGCAACCCTAGATTTAAAAGAATACCTGCACATCCCAATCATGGAATCTTGCAGAAGATACCTACGTTTCAAAGCAGGCTACTTGCATTATCAGTTCTCTGCACTGCCCTTTGGCTTGTCTACTGCACCCAGGGTATTCACAAAGTGCCTGGCTCCAGTTATTGCATTTTGCAGGCCAAGAAATATTCAAATATATCCATATCTGGACGATTGTCTAATTCAGGCAGAAAACCAGGGGATACTTCTAAATCATCTGGCATTTGTAAAAAGGGTTCTAACTTGTCTGGGATACACCCTAAATGAAAATAAATCACAACTGGTACCCTCCCAACAGATTACATTCCTGGGAGCAAGCTTGAATACAATTGCCCAAATGGCTTTCCTCACGCCAGAGAAGCAAATTAATTCGGTAACTTACTTCAAACAAGTGGCCACAAAAACCCTGCTATCTGCAAGACAAATCCTGCAAGCCTTGGGGTTCATGGCCTCCTGCATTCTTCTAATTCCATATGCAAAACTGCATATGAGGAAACTACAGTGGTACTTAAAAAGTCTATGAAGTCAACATTGTCACAGCCTGGAAACAATGATTCCTATCATACCTTGCCTACGCCTGGAATTCCTATGGTGGGCAGAGGCCTGCCACCAAAACAAGGGACTGCCATTCACACTACCCCCTGCTGCCCAATCCCTAACTACAGATGCATCAGACTATGCATGGAGGGCTCACCTGGCAGGGAAGTGCATTCAGAGCAAATGGAACCCAAATCAAATGCAACTACATATCAATCAAAAAGAAATGTTAGCTGTACAGAATGCTCTGACAGCCTTCAAGGGCTACATTCTTCCAGGGCAACTAATGGTAAAGACGGACAACACCATGGTTATGTGGTACATAAACAAGCAGGGGGGTATACATTATTACCCCCTCTGCAGACTAGCCATGGCATTGTGGAACACAGCCTTGAGCTACCAAGTGCACCTACAAGCTCAATTCCTGCCAGGAAAATTGAATATACTGACAGACGGACTAAGCAGAAATCTCATGGACCCACATGAGTGGAAATTGGAACCATGGATTTTCAACATGTTGACAAGCAAATGGGGGAGTCCAGACATAGATCTATTTGCCTCCCCCAGAACTACCAGTTGGACAGGTTTTGCACAAGGACTCACCACAAAGAAGCCTGGAAAGTGGATGCTCTGTCCTTCAGCTGGAAAAACCTATCAGTCTACGCCTTTCTCCCTCTGCCTCTGCTCTCCAAAGTTCTGCTAAAAGTCAAACAGGACAAATCAAGAATGATTTTGATTGCTTCAGACTGGCCACGCCAACACTGGTACCCACTCCTGCATAGTGTGTCACAAATATCTCCATGGCACCTGCCTCAGACCCCTTCCTTGCTGTCTCAGCAGGAGAATCAAATTCTGCACCCTCAGCTTCCATCATTGAACCTTGCAACCTGGCTAATCACTTAAATTCACCCTTATCATCCCTCAGCAAACTTGTGATGGATGTCATCTTGGAGGTGAGAAGGCCTACTACTAGAAAATCTTATGCTGACAAACGGAAAAGATTCTGTGCCTGCAACCAATCTTTAAGGATGAGCACAGCAGCACCCAATTTACCTCAGATTTTGCAATACTTAACTGAGATGCTTCACAAGGACCTATTTTTTTCCTCTATTAAAATCCACGCTTCAGCTATTTCAGCTCACTATAACACAGAACCACCCCTCTTCTCTTATCACCTGCTCAAGCAGTATCTCAGAAGGGCAAAGAACTTGAGACCACCCAGGAGAGCCCCTACCCCTGCCTGGGACCTTAACTTTGTTTTGGAGAAGCTCACTCTACCTCCTTTCGAGCCAGCTGCTACTGCAGACTTAAAATTTCTTTCTTGGAAAACAGCCTTCCTTTTAGCAATCACTTCAGCTAGAAGGATATTTGAATTACAGGCCCTTATGGCAGTGTCTTTCATCATCTTTCATGCGGACAGGGCATCTCTGAGGACCAATCCATCCTTCATGCCCAAGGTGGTTTCCAGTGTGTCTCTTAATCAGTCCATTCATTTGCCAACCTTTTTCCCCAGTCCACAGAACAAAAGGGAACAGATTCTGCATTCCTTGGATGTGCACAGACAACTTAGATTCTACTTGGACAGGACTAAATCTCGAAGAAAATCTGAACAATTGCTAGTAGCATTTGCTGCAGGGGCAGAGGGGAAGGCTATTTCAAAACAAAACATTTGTAAATGGATAAGCCATTGCATTCATTTCTGCTATAAGCACCATGGAAAACCTATCCCCCCACGGGATCAGATCTCACTTCACCAGGGCTGCATCTACTTCTACAGCCTTTCTCAGAGGTGTTCCTACCAGGGATATTCTAGAAGCTGCTACCTGGAGTTCTGTGCATACTTTCACCAAGCATTATCATTTACCAATTTTCTCTAAATCCAGAGCTAGCTTTGCCACTGCTGTCTTGCAGGGCCTTATAGCTGGCCTTAATGCTGTATAAACTCCTCCTCCCAACCATAGCTTTGGGAATCTACCTAAATGTAATGACTGCAACAGTGAAACACAAAGAACATAGTACAGTTGTGTACACTTACCATAAATGTAGATGTTCAAATGTATTCACTGTTGCAGTCCTGGTTACCCTCCCTCCAGCCCCCTAATTTTCTCTGGCTATACCTCTACTTTCTTTTACTATGCTTAAAAGCCTTTTTGATGTATTTGCTTTTGGTTGGAGGTATATTTTTTGTGTTTTTAATTTTATTTGCTTCCCTTTTAGGGGGCACCTGACATTTGGGGCAAGAAAAACTGACGTAATGGCGTCGGCTGCATGTTTAATACACCTGACAACCTGACGTCATGGAAGAAGGGACAGCAACCGATGCAGGACCCAAGACTTTGTTATCAGGCCGACTAAGGGCAACCTGCCAGCAGATTACCCAAGTGTAATGACTGCAACAGTGAATACACTCAAACATCTACATTTATGGTAAGTGCACACAACTGTACTTTTTGGATATTGGTGCCAGTTCCTACAGAGGGGGAGGGGGCTGTGAAGCTGTTCATACCATGCCTCAGGAGGCTGTAATCAGCTTTGGAGAAGTTTTTTTGTTTGACCCTAGCTAGGGGGGAGGGTCGGGGAGATGATGACTTCGAAAGTGACCACTTTATAGTTGGATCTTACCAGGGAGGATGATACTGCAGGGATGCTGCAGTGGTACTCATGTTGGTAATACCAAGTCCAAGATATTATCATGTCATCATGAAATGTTTTATACAGTTTTTACTAAGAGCAAAAAATTATTTACTTCGACTGGTGGTGTGGTCCATGTTCAGGTTGCAGTGTCTGTAGTATGTTTAAGACCAACATATTTGGTGGTCCCGAGGCATTGGCAACTGCTCCCTCCTTGGAAGAGTTTTCCAAAATGTATATAGTTTCAGTAGTTAATTTGTTGACTAACCAATTTATCTTTTATTGTACATATGCCATTGTTGATAGAGGGGAACATGCCATCAAAGCAGTAGAAGTTTGCAAACTGTTTGTTATTTGGTCTGTGCAACCAATCTTGCTGGTGTGGTGAGATGTACTGATGGTTAGGAACCACAGAGATTTATCGTGTGTGATGGGAAAAGGGCTGTGGACTAACAATGCACATTCACGCTAATTCCATGTCTGTACTGACCATAATTATAAGGAATGTAAATGGCTTAACAAACCTAGTTAAGAAGAATGGGGTACAGAACAATGTAAATAAGGAAAGGACCATGGTAGTAGGTTAACAGTTGACATGTTTGAATATGGCAGAACTTCAAAAGTTGACTAGGAATAGCTTCATCCTTGAGGTTAGCTCCAGTTTTATGGGAGCATGCCACAGGGGAGTGGCATTGTTAACAAATAGAATCAATTAGAAATAAAGGCGGAATAGAAATACCTAAAACAGATTTGTAGCGATTAAAGGGTATTATGGAGCATTATTTATTACATTGCCCTGTATTTATTTCCCCCAGGTTGTCACTTTAACCGAATGGAGACATATAGCTAGAAATTATCTTAACACACAAAGGAGTGATAATAGTAAGAGGGGACTGGAATATGATTTTTCATCAAGAGGTGAGTAAAATTAAAGGCAGAAATACTGTTAGATTCACTAGCAAAGAAAAGTGACATGCTACACTGCTCAGACACTGAGGCCTTGCAGACATAGCAACTTATACACAGGTCCAAGACAATAAATTCAGGCTTTTATCTCAGAAACACAATAGATGGTCCTGCATTGTTGAAGTCTTTATCAGCCAAGAACACCCAAACTTGATAGACATTGGGGTAGCCCCTATAACCATCTCTGATCATGCACTCCTTAATGTCAACTAGATAGTGGAACAACAAGAAAACAGAATATGGCATTAGATATTTCCAACATATTTATTAGAAAACAAAAAGTATGAAAAATAGTATAAGGAACAATTAAATACCAAATTACGAAATCTGAAGGAGATGACACCTACTACCTGGGAAAAGTTTAAAACCCAAATTAGGGAAACAGTTATTGCAGACATAAGATTAAAGAACACATCAGAGAGGCAGAAATTAACCACTCTGGGACAAAACCTAATTCAGCTACAGAAATAAGGGAATAATTTGACATCAGTGGAAGAACAATTGAAGAAGCAGGTAATGCAATTACAGGAGATAAATGGCAACAGACTCTCTCTCTCTCTCTCTATATATATATATATATATATATATATATATATATATGCATTCCGCGGTGGTGCAGCGGTAGCATTGTTGCCTCACAGCAAGAGGTTCTCCCGTTCGATTCTCGGCTTGGGTTGGGAGTGCCTTCTGTTTGGAGTCTGAATGTCCTCCCCGCAGTCAAGTGGGCATTTGAAAGACATGCGTTGAATGGGTGTGCCTTCGTTGAAGGTTGGGCGTCGGGCTGGCAACTCGACACCATAAAAAAAAAAACTGCCAATCATTAGCAGACCGGAGTTCCGCTGTGGCTACCCCTAACCTGGAAAAGCTGAAAAGACAAACAACATATAGGTTCATCATAGGTTCATAGGTTCATACTAGGCTATCTGCCCTAGGGCATTTACAAGCCTAGCCAGAGTGTGTTTGGCTTTCGCCACCCATTTTAAAATTAATTTTGCTATGCCCTTTTTCGAGGTTAGTATACTGTGCATCTGTCTAACAGTGACACAGAAGTGATACCCGGAGTAAATCTACGATCTCCCATCCACTCATCAAGATTCCTCTTGAAGAGAATAAATGAGGGTCTCTGCCTAACCTGGACTGGGATTTTATTCCAGAGTGAAGGGAGCCTCTGGGTTATGAATCTGTCCCTCCAGCATGTCCTATTTATTTCAGTGCCGAGGTTCAAGTCTCCTGAGCTTGTAGCTCGATGGGATTTGGATTTTCTGAGGTGCAGCATGTCCATTAATTCCGGGTTGGACATGGCTTTATACGTCAGGCACAGATCGCCTCAGAACAGGCGGTATGCCACTGAGTAGAGCTGGAGTTTCTTTAACCGGGCAGCATATGGCATCTGTTTGAGCCCTTTGATCCTCTTGGTGGGGTACTTTTGGGGTCTTTAAAGTTGCTGCAGGTGTCTGGTAAGGTACATCCCAAAAGGGGCATTGTACTCAATTATGGGCCTGATGAGGGATGAGTAAAGAGGCACGATGACCTCCCCTGATCTAGATGTGAATCCCTTCATGATTGGGTGGGCTATATAAAATGATTTTCTAACCACTTTGGCCACGTGGTTGGCGAATGAGAGATTGCTATCAACTTGAGTCCCCACGTCCCTAATTACTTCTTCCGTACTTAATGGATTACCATCTATGTGGTAATTTGTGGGCACTTTGTTTTTGCTGAAGGGGATGACTATACACTTTTTGGCTTTTAGCTTGAGGCCATGGCTCTGGCACCAGTTGTCTGTTTCTATTAGGCCCTTTTGTAGGATGCTTGTGTCGGCTGGAGAGTCGATTATGGCGCCCAGTTTGCAGTCATCTGCGAACTTGGTCAGCCACAGTCCTTCCGTGTTGGCCTGTACCTCCGAGAAATATATACCGAGCAAGAGAGGTCCCAGGACTGAGCCTTGTGGGACGCCACTTGTAACTGGTTTGGAGTCTGACATGGCTCCAGCAATTCTAACCATGTGGGTTCTGTCCTTGAGCCAGTTTGCAACCCATTTAGTGACATAGGGGTTTATATTTAAGCTGGTAAGCTTATCTATAATGCCCGAGTGGGGTATTGTATCAAAGGCTTTTGTGAGGTCCAGGTAGGCTGTGTGGACCACCTTCCCCTCGTCACTGGCCTTGGTGACTGTTTCAAAGAAATCGACCAGGTTTAAGAGGCAAGATCTGCCCTTAAAGCCGAACTGGGTAGGATCCAGTGTCTGTAGGTCCCCAGTATCTTTATTTATGAGGTCCATGATGATCCTTTCCATAGCTTTGCAGACCAAGCTAGTCAGGCTTATGCGGTGATAGTTTCCAGGATCCGTTGAGGCACCACCTTTGTGGAGAGGGACCACTGTTGCTGTACGCCACTCTTTGGGTACCTATCCTGTAGTAAGGCTGAGATTAAACAGTAGTTTTATGTTTGGGTTTAGTTCTTCTTGGAGTTCATGTAGGGCGCACCCGGGACACCATCTGGTCCCATTGATGCTGTGTTTTTTGCTTTGGAGAGGGCGGCTCTTACCTGAGCATCTGAGATGTCAGGGGGGCAGCACTCTGCTGGGATAGATATTTGCCCTTTTGGTGGGGAAGGGGGGGAGAAGTTTGCGCTGAACCTGTCAGCTAGGATGTTGGCAATGTCTGTGGGTTCGGTGTATTTTTTGTCATTTTGGACTAATTCTGAGCATATCTGGGAATTCCCACCCAGGTTTCTAACATAACTAAAGAAAGCCTTGTGATTATCCTTAGTGTCCTGTGCAATTTTTCTCTCGAAGCTGGCTTTAGACGATTTTATGAGTGCCCGTAGTTTTTTGCTAATACTGATCAGAGATGTCTTCCCTTTTTGGGATTTTGCTCTATCATGTAGTAGCTTTATCCTTCTATTGTATAGTTTGTTTATGGCTGGGGTCCGCCAGACAGGACGCCTGCCTTTGGAGGATTGGGTCTTGGTTTTGTTTGGGATTGCATGATCCATGCATTCCTGAAGGTGTTCATAGAATGTGTTTATAAAGGATTCTGCGGCTGGGCCATATTTTCCACAGGCCCGGGGGCTTTGAAGGATTTCACCTCAGTTTTGAGGAGTGTGAAATTTGCGTTAGAGAAGTTTTTCACTGTGGTTTTCTGGGCAGGGGCTGGGGTCGGGATGTGAATATCTAGTGAGATTAGTTTATGGTCTGATCTTACCAGTGAGGGATACACTTCTGGTCTGGAGCATAAGAGCCCCCATGTTAGCGATGATCAGGTCCAGTATGTTTTCCCCTCTTGTTGGAGTGGTAACAAGTTGTTCCATAGCATTTCAGTTTATAAATTCTAGGAACCTTTGGGCTAGGGTGTGGGAGCTAGAGTAATGCTCCCGTTCTATGTTTGGGTAGTTGAAGTCGCCCAATATAATGGTGTTTGGAGAGACCTTCATATTTTCCAGTGTTCTCAGGAAGGCCGAGTGGGGTTCCTGGGTTTGGGAGGGTGGTCTGTAGCAGGCTATAAACTGGAAGGCAGTTTTACCCACTGTTAGTTGCACATGGATAGTCTCTGATGCCTCGTGCTGTGCCACCAACCTGGAGGTGTGGGTATCTTTGACGAATATTGATACTCCCCCTCCTTTTGTGGTTTAGTCCAAGTTTTGGGGCCGAAAAACATGGTATGAGGTATAACCTGGTAGTGCTGGGGTGCTCTCGGGAGCCTTGAACCAGGTTTCTGTTACTGCACAGATTTCGATGTTCTCCATGCTAAGGAGAGTTTTGAGTGCGTGCATCTTGAGGTTTAGACTTCTGGCATTGAGTAGCATTACTCTTAGTTTCTTATCCCTTGTGATACCTATGGAGGTGGGTTTGTCTTTTGACCCTTGCCTAAAAAAGGCACTATGGGGGTGGCAAGAGCCTTTGCCAATATCTGAAAGCCCAGGGGTGACAGGTGCAAGCCGTCCCTAGCGAAGCATCGTGGCTTGTCAAGCATGTCATCCCAGGCTGACAGGCATTGGATCCCCTTTGAATGACACCAATACTTAAGCCAGTTGTTGAAATTGATCATCTTGTCTTCATATTGTGGCATCATTCTTGGTGAGGGTAAGATGCTACTCAAGGTCATGGTCATACCGGCCTGGGCTACTTGCTCAGAGAGCTCCTCTATGTCTCTTTTTATGTAGTCCAGGGAGGTACGTCTCAGGTCATTCACACCAGCATGGACAGTGACTGAGTCATATTTGTACTTGCCTTGGAGTGACCTGAGTGCTTGTGTTATGTGGCGGATCCTAGCGCCCGACAGGCAGCTCACCGTGACCTTCTCCTTGTTCAGCCTGGTGAGCGGGACGTCAGTGTGCCTGACGATAGAGTCACCTATTACAAGTGTATCAGGTGTTTTGTTTAGCCTTAAGGGCTGTGACTGTTCGGCACACTGGCTTTGTGAGCTATGTGTTGCACGTGTTTTGTTTTGGGGTAGCGGTTGCTTGGGTGTCTGCTTTGGAGGTCTCTGCTGCTTAGGCAGATTTTTATTTAGAGCCTCGAGTATGTTTTTGTGTGTTTATGTGTTTGGTTTGCTGTCGTGGTAGGTCTATGTGAGACTGGAATTGTAGTGAGTGTGGTTTCCTTCTCCTGACTGGTTACACCAGTACTGAGTTGAGAGAGCTTAGCCTCCAGTTTGTCTATATGGTTGCATCTCTCACATGTGTTGGAATTTGTTGGGAGGAGGAGAGGGTTGTCTGTGTACATGAGGCAGTTGTAACATTGCCTGAAGATTCCCAGATTCACCAGCTGGACCAGAGAGGAGATTGACAACTGACCTTTGGACATGCTAGAATAGTATTGGGAATTCCTTTATAATTGAAAAAAGGGCCAATGGGGAACAAGGTACTCAAGGGGAGTTTGTGAGGGTGTAGTGCTTTTAATTTTTTAGTGCTGACTTATATAATTGCTTTAGTGAGCAAGTGCCAGGCTTTAGAGTAGGAATAGGGTGTTTATTATGAGAACTAGATCAGTTCTAAGAGAAAAAATGAAGAGCAGACTTTGTGGAGCCGAGAATGGTTTAAACCGAATTAAGCGGCGTTGCCCGATGCTGCGCTATGCGCAAAATTTCGCAAAGCCATGCTAAAGCGGGTTTTATACAGGGGGGACTTGAAAGAGCTAAAAATTGGCCCAAAATGGCCATTAGACTACCAGATTCTTGTACTGGGAACACTCCAGGGATAGATAGGCTGCTCTAAGCTCCCCACTGCCACTGGTGAACAAAGAAGCCTCCCTTTATCCAAGAAAGGAAATGGGCAACACAGGAACTTTCCAAAAGTCCACAATATAGCAAAGCCTGTATTTGGACTACTCTAGGTCAGGAAAGACAGGAAACAAGGATACATTTTTTTTCTTTTTTCTTTTTTTGCAACAAACAGCAGGAAAATGCAATAAATATGTAACACAGGCTAGATCACTTGAGTGTGTAGCCTCAACAGGTAAATGCAACAAACAGGGCAAACTTTAAAGTGCAGGTGCAAAAACAACTTTAAACAGTTTAAAACAGTTCAAGAAGCAGAAATACTTGCAGTTTAGCTAGATCGGACAGTCGCCCAGGTAGTAGCAGCAAAAAAAAAACACTTTTATCAGGTTAGCAGTCGCTCTTTTAGCCTCTCTGCTGCTAGCACCACTCTGCAGGACCACGAGGAGCTTGGCTGAGTAGTAACAAGCGCAAAAGCTGCGCCAAAACGGGTTTTATATAGGGGGACTTGAAAGAGCTCAAAATTTGCCCAAAATGGCCAAGAGACTACCAGATTCTTGTGCTGGGAACACTCCTCCAGGGATAGATAGGCTGCTCTAAGCTCCCCATTGCCACTGGTGAACAAAGAAGCCTCCCTTTATCCAAGAAAGGAAATGGGCAACACAGGAACTTTCCAAAAGTCCAGAATACAGCAAAGCCTGTATTTGGACTACTGTAGGTCAGGAAAGACAGGAAACAAGGATAATTTTTTTTTTCTTTTTTTGCAACAAACAGCAGGAAAATGCAATAAATATGTAACACAGGCTAGCGCACTTGAGTGTGTAGCCTCAACAGGTAAATGCAACAAACAGGACAAACTTTAAATTACAAGCGCAAAAGCTGGCTTTAAAGCAGGGGGTTAGAAAGAGATAGGAAATGGCCCAAAACGGCCAATAAGCTACAAGTTACTGGGCTGGAACCACTCCTCAAGGGACAGATAGGCTGCTCAGAGCTCCCCACTCTCACTGGTGAACAAAGAAGCTTCCTCCTATCCAAATAAGGGTATGGGCAACACAGGAACTATGACACAGCCCAGAGATCAGCAATACCTGAAGACTGGACTATTCTAGTTCAGTAATTTTATTGCTATTTGTTGTGTGTATATATATATATATATATATATATATATATATATATATATATATATATATATATATATATATATATATATATATGCAACAAATAGCAATAAAATAATTAAATCAAACTGACTCTGTAATGGCTATGAAAGCACTTGCAGGGAGACTGAGAGAGTTAAGGGTAGATGGACATATACCAACTCTAAGGTCTCCTAAGTTGGGGCTTCTACTAAGGTCAACTAAAGAAGTCTTGCAGATCTTTGTGGAATACATTTCCAGACCAGTTTGTATTCCAGGCACATACACAGTGATCAGATCCAGATGAGATTTAGTGAATATTCGAGGTCCCTTACTTTGCAAAAGAAAATTAAAAAAACGGGAGTTTTCTATGTAAACAGATAACAGAAATGGAAGTCAAAGAGGTTCTTAGGAACCAAAAAAAGGGGAAGTCTGTGGGGTTGTATGGGCTTCCAAATGAGTTATGAAAGATGGGATGAGATAATTTAGTACAGAAGTGGAAAAATCTATTGAATGAGGCAAAGACGTCTAAAACCTTTCTATGTTCCTGGAAGCAGGGTTAATACTGATACTACCTAAAGAGGGGAAAGACCCATAAAGTGACCTCCTTTAGGTTTATAATGTTTCTAAGTAATGAATCTGATGTTGTCAATTTTCATTCATTCTTGTTGGGTTTCAGTTCTGACCATCAGAACCAACTCGGCCACTATATCAAGCTCGCGCCAGCCAGAAACTCTCAAGCCAAGGCTACCCATACTTCCCTTCAGATCTCGTTTGCTGCATCGAAAATGTTGCTTCTCCTTGGTAATTGTTGTTATTGCTTTTTCAGTGTAAGTGTTTATATATTCACTTCTTCTCTTATGTTCTCAATTTTTAATTACCATCATTGGTGTAGGCCCTTCCTTCCCTTTTATCTCTGGTCAGTTCTTCAGTACCATCGCTGGTATACCTTTTTCCCTTCTTTCTTTCTTCTCTTTACCCTCTTGGGGTAATTTTCTAACCACCAATGTTGTTACAGCCCTTAAAACTGGCAGAGAAACAAAAAGGAACCACAGGGTTCAAGCAATGTGAGGAATGTGGCAAAATGATGCCCAGTTCGGATGGGCATCTTTCATGTGTTCATTGTTTGTGGGTGCCACATTTGGAAATACAACCACCCTGTGAACTCTGCAAGGGTTTCAGTGCCTGAACCCTTGCAGAGAAGCATAGCAAACATATCCTGAAGGGGCTGCTAAAATGCCCTTTTGGTGAGGCTTTATCTTAGGTAGAAACATCTAAGTCTCCCAGAAAAGAATCTAAGAAAAGGATTCACTCTGTACCTACTTCACCTAAAGTACATGACTCTAAATCTTCTAAGGCTCAGGTGCTTACTCATCCCTTGGAACCGAGACCTAAGATACCAAAATCTACACTGACTTCTCCGGCACCGAAGTCTGTCACATCTCCCATGGTGCCGACATCTGCTGAAACTAAAAAAATGCCTACGGCACCGATCTTATCTGTACCAATGTCCCTCTCGGCACCAACAATAGTCTCCCCAAACATTCTGGTTACTTCCCCTCCTGCAAAGCAAATTATTGGTCAATGACCATGGTGCTGAAGGTCAAGAGCACACCCAGGACTAGGTGCTCCCCCAACTATAGACCCCTTCTTGGGTTAGCAGTTAAGTCCATTCCTTAAAAGGCCATAATTGCCATCGGGGATGTCCGTCCGTTCAACTAGGAGCCTTTCAGAGCTTGATGTAGTCAAATTAGTGGATCAGCTCTTCGCTGCCAGAGGTCTTCCTGCCCCATCTAGGTCCTCACTCCCATCTGGAGCTGAGGGTTACTCTCCCAGGACATCCACTTATCTTACTCCTTCAACCTCTCCACAGGTCTTGGAGTTCTCGACTTTGAAGCTCCTGGTGCCAACTACTTCGGTGTCAATGGTGGATCTCTCCTTGGTTCCGGAAGTGACTCTGTGGTCGATGACTCCATTGGAGCCGACCCACCCATGGAACCGTGACTTGGGTGCCGACTCTGGGATCTCTGGATTGGCTCTGATTTTTTCCACAGCCCTGTCTATGGTTCCTGGTGCCCTGGCAGCTATGAGTCCTCTCACAGCTCCTACTCTGGAGGTGGGCTTGTTGGAGCAGGGTGTGACCTCAGTTCCGAGGTTGTTTTTCTTGGTTCCGGGCTCCCATCCCTCTTCGGGTTGGCCTGCTTTCCAGATTATGGAGAGACCCCTAGCCTCAGCAGGCTCACAGTTGGCACCATCCCCGTTGGAGTGTCACATCTATGTATCCTCTGGCTCCCAGCTGTCACAATCTGCTAAATCAAGGCAGTGGGCACAAGAGCAGCAAGACACCCTGCTGCAGGATCGCCTATATTCGGAGTCCTCCTCAGATCTTTCCCCAGAGGAGCCACCCCTTAAGGGATTGTGCAGGAAGAAGTACATGGATTCTCTGGAAGAATCAGTCACTGAGGATACAGATTTTGATGAAGGTGAAGGGTCCCCTAGGCCACCCTCTGAAGATGTCTCCTTCGGAGATATCCTGGAAATTTTAAAACAAAGGGGTGATTGGAAGCCCACAAACCCATCCTCTGAGGAATTTGTTTTCTTGCAGGCTTTTTCTGCCCTGCCTGCTACTTCTTGGGTGACCCCACCTGCCATTGAACTGGTGAAACTCATCATGCACCATGCTTGGAAGACTCCTGATACTATAGACCCAATTCCCCTAGAGACTGGACAAAATTCTTTCTGTGCCTAAGGATCAGCCTCACTGGTCGAATGGTCTAGAAGCAGATGGCATGGTGGTGGCAGCTGCCCCAAAAACGGAACTTGCCATGGAAAGTCCAGCTGTCTGTCCTCCAAACTGAGAGTCCCAGATGATGGACAGATTCGGGAAGTGGGTCTTTGCTTCAACGACCTTCACCATATGGTCCTTGAATTTTTTGGCACATTTCACATGACTGCAAAGGGATCTGATAACTGAACTTTCAGAGACCTTAGCAGGAGCAGTGTCTGACGAAGTCACTGATAAGTTTGCCTCCGAGCTTGCCACCTTAGAGTTGATCTCCAAATTGTCCATGCATGTTATTGCACATGTAGCCAAAGGGATGTCCAGGGTAGTGGGTACAGGCGTCACCCCTGGATGCGCTTATTTGATTTTGCAGACCCCTTCAGGTCTTCATCAACATACCCATTGATGCTTCATCATTATTTGACCCAAAAGTCAGAGACATTAGCCAGGTGTGAAAATGATGGAAAGACCCTTTCTGCTGTGGGCGTGCATTTTTCCACTCCTCAACGACCTTACTTCAGGAATCAGAGGAGTGGAGAGATGTGTTTCAGAAAGTCCCAAGGGCCTTTTAGGGACACAAATGGCTAATAGTCCTCCCGAGGCAGAGGGACTCTTCTGGAAGACACCCCTCTTATGGAAGAGGGGGCCCGTGTAACCAGGGTTCCAGGGATTCTTTCTCTGGACAACCCTACAAGCGCTGCTGAGCAGCGGCCCGATTGCTTACCTCTGGAAGCAGTTTATTCAGTGGAGACACACATAATTGCACATATAATACACAGGATGGCTGTGAGTTCAGTTATGTGTGACTGCATGCATTTAACATGCAAACAACAATTTAAAAGGTTAATGCTTCCTATGACTGCAGACAAATTAGGACAGCCCCCCAAAAATATATTTTTTCTAAATCCCATAGCAACAGTGATCTCTAACACTTCTGTAATACAGAGAGAACATGTTTAACTGTGTAATACATTACAACATTGGCAATACCAATTAAAAATCTAGCATTAGAGATGTAATAAAAAAATATTATAACTGCCATCTCCACTGCTGTGGAGGGCAGTCAGGTAGAAATCTGCAAACAGAACACATTTTTTTCCTTTTCTGCTAACACAGGTAAAAATGCCAGACCTTCCTAGAAAGTTAGAATGCATTCATCTGCAATAACTGTGCGAATATCAAATTAAGTACAAACCAAAAATAGGTCATATAGTATTCTGTAGCATACTTTTCGTAATGCATACATGGCTATGCCAAAAGAAAGGGATAAAGAAAAAGCAAGATAAAAATGTTTTTCAGCAGTCATTGCATTTCAGTTTTTAATATTAAGTTAAAAATGTTATGTAAGAAGTAGCTACATACGATGATAATACAACACTGTAGATAACTAATTGTCCAAAATTGTTTTAGCAGCATCAAGCTCTCTCCTGATCAAAACAATCTCCCCAGTATGATACAAGGGCATTAGCTACACGATCACCTTATATAGTGCAGAGTCAATCCTGTGAGCATGCAAATGAGGTGTTAAATCATTAGCATTCCTGTATACCACAATCTGTACTAAGTGTAGTGAATGTAAATATGGTGTAAGGACCTATATAATTACATGCATATGCCCTAGCAATGCAAGGATGAACATTTGAGAAGTATTCACTGCTAATGGCTTGCAGGTGTCTGTGATTAATCTGCAGGAACAGTCAGCTTTCACAGTCTTCTCTCTTTGATGTGGACCTGCTGAGGCTGTGTCTCAGAAAAGAGACTTGCCATAAAATCTGAAAGTACGTTGAGTCATTTAGGAGAATGACATTTCTAGCATTCAAATGCTATCTTTAATGACAGCAGTTACTGACTCTTAATAATGGATGATGTTCTTCATATTCAAGGGAGTAAGTACTTTAAGCAATGATAAAGGTAACATATGAAATATAGCAGAGATGGAATTGCTATTATAAAGGCATAGATATGGGAGAACTTCCAAGATGGATGCACACTCAGTAATAGCTTAATTTCAGCTCTCCCAGTGTAAAAACAGAAACTCAGAAAAGAGAGCCAGTGAATTTGTCTTGTGGGGTACATTTCAGTAGCTGGCTAGTAAGTGCTCTGCCTGAATGCCAGCAAAAAATAAATTCAGAGAACCTGAAAGAAAATCAGTCACAAAACGTAAGGAGAAAACATTGGCTGGGAATAATCCTGTAGCTGTTCAGCGAAAAAAAAAAAATAACAGTTCAAGCACCAGCTGTGGTGCAAAACATTACTTCCAGTAATTTAGAAGCAAAAATATGTCAGAGGTACTCAGAGCTGATTAAAATAAATGGAATACTGAAGGGATGTATTAACTCAAATAACTAAAGGCTGAAAATGTAAGAAACTTTCAACAGATATTCAGAGGAGCTGATAAAACTGCAAAAAGCAGAGTTCAAAATGAAGAAAAGACTGGCTGAGTATGAGACAACAGATGTTTCAAAAAATGGTAGAATTAGAGGACTGATCACATAGGAAAAACCTGAGATTTTTCTGCTTTACCATAGTAACCAGAAGGAATATACTATATTAATTTTATGAATGCATAAATAAGCAACTGGACTAGTATTCCACAGCAGGAGCTGTTAATTGAAAGGATACATCATGTGTATGCTCCGAACTAAGCCATAAGAAAGCAGTCCAGACGCTTAATAGTAAAGATGCAATCCCACCAGCAGAAAGAGTTGATTCTAACAAAAAATGAGGCAGAAGGACAAAGTGCTAAAAGTGGGAGACAGTAGAGTGTCTGTGGAAATGATTACTCACTGTACACCAGGGAGAAGAGGAGTGCATTTATTCCAGCAATCAGGGAATGTTGAGAAGCAGGTATGAGATTCAAGTTGCTTTATCCAGCTGTTTTCAGAATATTTTTTTCCTGGAGGGTCAAAATAATTTTTGGATGCAGAACATGCTAAGAAGGAAATACAAAAAGTTTGTCCTGCAAAAAGTGAGCTATCAAACCAAAGGGGATTCTGTTTTGTATCCTTCTAATAATAAAGCCCATAGAGAGACTGTGTCAGTGAAACATTTTCCAATGTTCCAAAAAAAATGCTTGAGAGACAGAAAAAAGTCCAAGACTTGAGAAGAAGAAGGAGGAGTATGTTGGAAATGAACCAGAGACTGGATTTGGAAGATGGAGATCAACAGGAAGAAAAACAGCAACTTAGAAATAGCTGAATAAATGTGGGATTGCAAAGCAATAATCGCATTTGTGAAATATGGTGATCCAAAAAAACCTGGAAATATTAGATTTTTTTGAATTTGTTAAACTTGTAGGGAACTCCATGGCATTCATGTTTGAAAAACATTTAGGAGAGGAGAAGAAGAAGGAAAGAGTTAATTTTAATGTTCTTAGCCCTATTTTTATAACAGATGGCATACACTGTATGCTGTAAAGTTTTTTTTTCAGTTATTGTCATGTGTAATAAGGATACTAAGGTAGACAGGTGTCCTTGTTTTTCCTTCTCCTTTCTTTCATCTTGTTCAGTTTTAAGAAAAGTAGGCACTGCAATGTAAAAAGAGAAGAAAGTCTGGACAGAAGAGAGTACTATAAGAAAAATTGATATGCTTTTTCTTACTTTTATTTATTTATTTTATTTATTTATTTTTTTATTTTACATTTGTTTACCGGGTTAGTCCAACTGGATACATATCCCTTTTCAGCAGAGACCCGGGGAGAAAAGCTCCACAGTACAACAGGTTTTAAGTTACATTTCAAAAAAGACAACATAACATGGTAAGATATAAAAAGTTTCAACATAACAGTTGCATGAAAGTTCAGGGAAAAAAGAGAAAAGCATATACATAGTTGAGACAAGGTTTAGGTTTGACATTTCAACAATTTCATAATAACATGGTAAGGTAGTACGAAGTAGAGATATAACAGTTGCAAAAATGTTCCAGGCAAAAAAGGAAAACATATACATAATTGAGACAAGGTTTAGGTTTGAGTTACATGTGTACAGTTTTTAGATTTTCTAGTATGAAGAGACATCATGTTAAAACTTAGCTATAACTTAAGTAATTCATATGATAAGTAGATTATTAAAAACATATGATCTTAGGACATTATCAAAGCTGATATTATAGGCTCCATATATCGGTAAGGAAATATAGAGTAATATGCTCGTGGAAGTTCATAGCTAGGGGTGTTACAGTGAGGAGATCCTGTACTATAGTTTAGGACAGCAGTAGTAAAAAAGAGAGAGAAAAAAGGCATCGGAAGATAGTATGGGTAGTATTGGTATTTTTAGGATTAGTCAGGTTTGGTACAGGAACATAGCCAATGCTCTTTTAGGAAAGATTTGAGGTTGCTTTTGAACTTGCTCAGGGAGGTAGTTAGTCTTAGGTCACTGGGAAGGGAGTTCCATAGTTTGCCAATGGAATTGGCATAAAGAGCATCCCCACCTAAGTTATTAGTTTTGATTGTTTGTATTAGTTCACTGTTGGAGGATCTAAGGCAGCTGAGATTAGAATAGGGATGAACAGTTTGTTTAAAGAGGGGGTTTTATGTGGTTCCTTGATTATTTTAAATGCTTCAGTAAGTTGATTAAGTTTAAGAAGATTTGGGAGTTCTAACCAGGCTAGTTTTTTTAGGTTTAGGCAGTGATGAGTATGGTACGGTTCTCCTGTTACAAATTTGGCAATATGATTATAAGTCATAGAGAGTTTGTTGAGCTCAGCTTTATTAAGGAAGGAGAATACTGGGGAGGCATACAGTAGGGTGGAGAGAAGATGTGTACGTGCAATGGTTAGTTTGGTAGTAGGGGTTAGAAAGTTTTAATTCTATACATAGAGCCTAGTTTTTGTTTACATTTTTATAGTTTGGCTAATGTGCATGTCAAATTTGAGCTTGTGATCGATAGTTACTCCAAGTAGTTTGGCATTAGTGTCGGGCTCTATGATGGTACCATTTGTAGACTGAACTCGGAAGGTCGATTATTAGTAAGTGTAGGGTGTTGTGCTAAGGAAGAGGCTGAGGTGGGGAAAATTAGTAGTAGCTTAGTTTTGTTGGATTCAAGATAAGTTTCTTCTCAATGAACCATGTTTCTATTGCAGCAAAGCAGTTTTGGGTAATTACTTGGAGATTATGGAGGAGGCGTCGGAGCAGATCAGGGTGGAGTCATCTGCATATTGAATGCATGTTGAATTGGGGATTACTGTATAAAGATCATTTATAAATACAGAAAAAAGAAGTGGACCAAGTATAGACCCTTGTGGAACTCCTAAGGTGTTTGGTAGTAAATGAGATAGATTGCTTTGCCACTGGACAGCTTGTTGTCTCCCTGACAGGTAGTCTTCAAACCAGCTAAGGGCTGAGTAGTCAAGGTGAAATGTTTTCAGGGTATGGAGCAGTGCTTGGTGATTAACCATATCAAAAGCTTTTGATAAGTCCAGAAAGAGCTCAGAGGTAATCAGTTTATTATTACGGTTACAGTTGACTGAGTCAACAAAGGAGAGAAGGGCAGTGGTTGTACTGTGATAGGGGCGAAAGCCATGTTGGGTGTTAGACAAAAGATTATTTAGGGTTAGATGGTGGAGGAGTTGCTTATGAACACATCTTTCCATAATTTTTGCTATTGGGGACATTATTGCTATAGGTCTAAAATTGGATATTTCCATGGAGGCACCGCCCTTGTGAAGTGGGATGACATATGATATCTTCCACATTGTGGGGATTTTAGACTCAGTAATACTTCTATTTATCAGAATGGAGATAGGATAGGCTATAACCTCTGATGCTATTTGTAGGTATTCAGCTGGGAGTCGATCGGCTGATAAGCTGGATGGTTTAAGTTTCTTTAATAGGGAGCTAATGTAGGAGGTTGAGATTGGTTGAAGGTTAAAGGCAGGTGGAGATTTACCAGCTGAATTGGCTGTGAGGGGGGTAGGATTAGTTGAGGAAGGTGAGAAGGAAGGTAACTTGCCGGCTAGGGACTGGATGGTCTCAGTAAAAAATGAGTTAAACTTATTGGCTACTTCATCTGGGTCTTTACCAGTAAGTTTAGAAGGGGTAGGAGTAGAGGGTTTCCCAGAGTGAAGAAGGTTATTAAAACCAGCCCAAAACTTTTTAGGGTTATTCTGATGTTTATCCTGTAGGTGGCAGTAATAGTTTTTTTTATCTTGGATGATATGTGACTTAGTAATATTCCTTAGCTGCTGAAATTTAATACGATCTAAGGGCAGTTTCGTGGATTGCCACTTTTCCCAAGCTTGGTCTCTAAGCTTAATTTTTGATTTAGTTTCCTTAGTTAGCCATGGTGCTATGCGAATTTTTGATCTTATAAGGCGGTTTGGTGCATGGGAGTCCAGTATTTTTAGAAATGTGTCGTTAAAATAACCCACACTCTCATCTAGGGGAAGTGTCTTAAGGCTTGACCAGTTACAGGATTTAAGTTCGTCTAGGAAAAGTTACATAGGGGATGACTGGATTAAGGTCCTTGGCTTGATCTAATAGCAAGTTTAAGGGGAAGCAAATAAATAAAAGAACACTGAATACAAAGAAAAAGTTTTCCTCTAGCAAATAAATGTTCACAGTGCAATATGAAAACTTGTAATGAGAAGCAACTGTGCATCTGGTTATCATATTTTCTTGGAGGCAATCTGATAATTAGGTGATAAAAACAGAATACTTCTATCTGATGTTGTCATTCTTTCTGCTATCTTCATGAATGAGTTCGGATCCGATCCATTGGCTTCAGCTTGACTGATGCTACAGCTAACAGCCATCAGATTTCTTGAGCTTCTCTATACCCACAGTGCACCCTGCCAAATACCTAATTTCTCATTTGCCGTTTCTAGCAAACAGACATTGTCTACCAGTCTCTCTCTAGATAAGTAAAGTTTTTTTCTTTGAAAATTCTTATATTAAACATTGTTTTCCTCCTTAGCTTACCTTATAACCTTTTAGTCTTTACTGTTTGTGGTTAACAAACCTCTTCTTTTCTGTATTTTCCTTTGCCTTTATGACTTTGTTGTATTCTGACATATCATTGTTGGTATTTCCTTGCCTCCTGTTCTCCTCTACTGGACTTGAGGGTTGTAATCTTTTTGTCTGTTTTTTTCAGTCTCCTTTTGTACTTGGCACCCCTAGATACTATTGTTAATATCTCCCTCTTTCTTATAAGTTGGTTGACATTCTTCTTTCCATTGTTGGTATTCCTTCTCCTTCTTTCTTCAGCCCGTTAAAAAAAGGTTACTTACTATTTTCATTTACTTATCTATTCAAATTTGATGTATAGTTACTGTGGAAATATACTTACACAATGAGTGATAAACCTGCAAGATTTAAGAAATGTTCCAAATGTGGACATAAGTTGCTTAACTTGGACACACACTCCCGTTGTGTATACTGCCTGAGCCCATTATACTTACAGGAAGATTGCTCGATTTGTCATGGATTTGATCCATGAGCCTTAACTGAACGTAAAAAATAAATTGATATTAAAATCTCTCCTTTCCTTCTTTTGGAGAAGCCATATCCCATCTCAAAGTAGAAGCTTTCCACCTCATCAAAATCTTCTTAAACAAATATTACGGTTCCAGCTCAATCCAACTCAGATCAGACATGACCCTCAGAGACTCTTTATTGTCCTTGTACTAGATATTCTCCATTGGTTGACTCAGTACCAGACAAGCTTCCATCTTCTTTTAGGCAAAGACCAGCATCCTTCTCCATTTATTCTGCTTGTTCTTCTAGAAATCTCCCAGAAGATGTGGAAAGAGTGGTGAGCAAGATTCTCTCAGCTCAGAGGCAGATTGGTCTTCCCTTGGCACCTATCACTCTGGGTCAGGCGGTCCAACCTTCCACCACACCACCCCAGCAAGTTCCTCCTTTGGCACCTTCTGCTGTCTTAGAAATTCAGGATCCCAGTCGTCCAGATCCATCAGTCTTGAATCTGAGGATCTCCGTATCTGTGAATCAGAATCTTTTCTGAGATCTCCTATCTTTTAAGATCAGGAGAGCTCTTGGAGTCAAAGCTTGCCTGCCGGTTCTGGGGTACAGCATTCAACTCCAAAGTTTTTGGAGCTATCTCTATTCCTTGGTGCCTCTGCACTGGACAGTTCGACTCCGGCTTCCTCCTCGGGGGTGTTGTTGATGGATCAGAGAAAGGGGATGATTCAGAAACCCAGTTTCTTGAATCAGAGCCTCTCTCTGGCTCCTTTGAGCTCTGCCTTTGAGGCTGCGAAGTGAGTGTTCACTGCCTCGGCAGCCCTGATGGAGCCTTCTCCCTCAGATCCTACATATTCCACCATGATGCCTCAACTTCTGAAGCCTCAACTTCTCTCACCATGGGAAAATCCTGTACTGAAACCTCAGGTTTCCTCTCAGGGAATTTTGATTTTGTCTTCCAAGACTTTCCCAGAACATCCCACTAAGAAAGTACCGAGGAAAAGGACATGCAAGAGGAAGCACATAGACTCCCCACAGGAGTCAGTCACCGAAGACATGGATTTCGATGAAGGCAAAGGGTCCCCATGGTCACCTCTTCAAGATGTTCCCTTTGGAGACATGCTAAAGATCCTGAAACAGAGAAGTGGCTGGACATCCTCCAGCTCTATGCTGGAGGAATCCATTCTCCTAGAGGCTGTCAGTACAGGACCCTTTGCTTCTTGGGTGACTCCGCCCACCGATGAGCGGGTATGGAAGGAGCCTGACTTCTTAGAGCTAATACCTAGGAGACCAGACAGGATAATGGCACCACCTATGGACAGACAGTTTTGGGGGAAAGGGATTCCAGTGATGCCATGGTCATTGCGGCAGCCACAAAGAAGGAACTAGCTGATGAGAGTTCCACTGTCCATTCCTTCAACAAGGAGTCATGGGTGATGGATAGACTGGGGAAGCATGTGTTTGCTTCAGCAACCTTTGCATTACGATCGTTGAATTATCTGGCACATTTTGTTAGACTTCAGAGAGATTTGCAGAAGAGTTATCAAATACTCTCTCAGGAATCGTATCTGCAGAGGTTAAGGATTCAGTAACTTCTCAGATGGCAACCCTGTAGGCTATTTCCAATAGTTCCATGAGATTAATTTCCAATATAGCGGAAGGAAACTCGAGAGTTGTGGGTTCAGGCATTTCCATAAGGAGTCATACCTGGATTCTCTTATGTGACTTTGCAGAGCCATTCAAGTCCAATTTTTTCAATGCTCCCTTTCATGGAACAACCAGTTTTGTCCCTAAACTGAAAGAAACACTCTCCAGGTGTGAGAAATATGGTAACACCTTGTCTACTATGGGCATACATTTTTGACCCCCAGAGATCCTTCTCCAGGAATCAACGGAGTGGCCGGAAAATGTGGTTCAAAAACTCCTGAGTCCATTCCATGACACACATGGAGAAAGTGCCCCCAGAGGCATGGGGGAACTTCAATGCATGTTGTCAACCTTGTGATTGAGGTGTCAGGGTTCACGAAAATGTTTCATTTATAAATCCTACCAGCAGTCTTGAATAGAGGCCCGACTGTCCACCTCTGGAGACAGTCAGGGGAAGATTGTCCCTGCATCAGAGAGCCTGGCTAGAATTAACAAAAGATACTTGGGTGCCGAGGATTATAACCAGAGGATGTTAAGTTGTCAATCTCGCCTTCATTCTTGCTGGATGGGTTCGGAGCCGATCCTCGGCTCCGACTCGGCACTAGCTTTAGCTCGAGAACTCCTTTTACCAGCTCGAGGCAACCCTATATCCCATGATGCAAGGCGGAACTACCTCAGATCTCGTTTGCCGCTTAGCGAAAGAGGTCTCCTTTGCCAGCTGAGGTAAGTTTTTCTTGTTAAATAAGAAAAAAGTTAGTTAGGGGTTTAATTTCCCTTCAGTGTCAGGTTAGCCTGTATTTAGTACAGCCCACCCTATTCCCTTCCTTTTTAAACTTTTAATATAGTTTTTCAGTGAAAGTTTTAGTCAGGCCTAGTTCCCCAAGTTATTCCCTTCCTGTGTGTCTGTGTAGGGATTAAGTTGTGTGTTTGTGGGGACTGTGTGTGTATATCCTTTTAGGATGTCTAAGGAAGGCAAGGTCTCAGGCTTCAAGAAGTGTGACCAGTGCTGTCAGAAAATGTCCCTGACAGACGGTCACACTTCTTGTGTGTATTGCCTGGGGCTTTTGCACCTGCAGGACTCCTGTGCGTTGTGTCATGCCTTTAGCCAGCGAGTCCTGCAGGAAAGGAGGAACAAACTGATCCTCCGAGGTTTGTTGAAACCTGAAGGTTCTCCTCCTAAGCAAGGGGCAGGAAAACCTCTTAAGCCACCGAAGGCTCAGGCTACAGTGTCTAAGCCTCCTCGGTGGCTCCGCCCGTCGGAGCCGATATCGCCCGCTGGAACCGATGCTTCTTCTGCCAGAGTAGTGGGTTCGGTGCCGCAGGCTCCGATACCCTGACTACTGTTGCCTTGTCGGCTCGGCTGGAGCCGACACTTTATCAGCATCGGAGCCGAGATCCTCGGCTCCATCTGGGGTTCAAGGGACTTCGGCTCCGATGGCTCCGGCCCGCAAGAGATCCCGGTCCCCTTCGATACTAAGTATCCACTGCCCGGGTCTCCTCTTTTGTCGGAGCGGAGCCATCGGAGCCGATCTTCGAGATCTTCCAGGCTGTCTGACCACGATTTGGAGAGGGTGGTAAGCAGGCTGTTGAAGTCTCAGGCACTGGCCCAAATGCTCCATAGCCCGCCTCAACAGACTTCGCTACAGCCCCAATTCTTGAGATTCCTCCTCCGACTCCACACCAGAGTTCGGAGCCGGAGCTTCTTGGGACAGCGACTGTTTCGATGCCGGAGCCGATACATCCTTCGGCTCCGTCATCCTCGGCTCCGATCTCCTCCTTGAGACTTTCCTTGGAGGGATCCGGTCGCCGGGTTTCCACTGTCGGCTCCGAGGGGCTAGTGGCATCGGACCCTTGTCCGACCCGCCTCCCTCTCGGAGCTTCGGCTTTGGTAAGCTCGGCCCCGACAGCTGCGTCGGAGCGTTGTCTGTGCTTGGAGCCGACCATTCCTGTTTCTTCGAGCGGTGTGCTCAGGTCTCCCGGGGAGAGGAGCCTTTGAGGTGATGAGGAGTGTCCTGGCCTCTGAGCCTGGTCAACGGTCTATCCCTCTAGCTCCTCCCTCATCAGTGCCTGCAGAAGCCTCTTGCCAGCCTCTTGCTCTCAGGCCCAGGGATCCATCGCCCCAGGTTTCCCCACTGGGAATTTCCTCCTCTTCCGAGGTTTCTCCTGACCCTGCAGGTGAACCCCTCGAAGAGGACGTAAGAGGAAACACACAGACTCCCCTGAGTCTACTACATCTGATACCGACTTAGATGAGTCGGAGGGTTCCCACGGTCCCCTCTGAGGATGTCTCATTTTCAGACATCCTTGAGATCCTCAAACAGAGGCGGAATTGGCCCTCCATTGTCCCCTCCGAGTATGAGTCGGTATACCTGGAGGCTTTTGGATCCCGACCCTCCACCTCCTGGGTGTCTCCGCCTTTCGACCCACTCATGCAGGTAGTGGCTCGGAAGGCGTGGGCGGCTCCAGATTCTGTGGAACCTGTCCCCAGGAGACCATCCAAATTCATCACGGCCCCTTCGAACAAACAGTTCCTGTCCAAAGGTGTCTCTGTGGATGCTATGGTGGTGGCGGCCACTAAGAAGGAACTGGCGGATCCTTCAGTACCTGTCCATCCTCCTAATAAGGATTCTAGGACCATGGACAGGTATGGAAAGCGGATGTTTTCTTCAGCGACCTTTGCAATGCGCTCGCTGAATTACCTTTGTCACTCCACCAGGCTTCAATGAGATATTCTCAAGGAACTGGGGAAGTAGTCCAGGATCCTTCAGCTGCTGGGGCTCAGGAAAAGATTGCCTCTCAGCTAGCTATCCTGAATTCGATATCTAACTCCTCCATGCGGCTCATATCTTATGCAGCCGATGGAACGAGCAGGGCCGCAGGCACAGGTGTTGCTCTTAGACGCCAAGCCTGGATGCGGCTGTGTAATTTTGCGGACCCCTTTAAGGCGTCCTTCACCAACACCTCCTTTGACGGTTCAGCTTTGTTCGACCTCAGGTGAAGGATACTTTGACCAGATGTGAACAAGACGGTAAAACTCTTTCTGCCGTTGGAGTCCAGTTTTCCACTCCTTCTAGACCATATCCCAAGGGTCAGAAGGGGGGGAAGATGTGGTTCCGTAAAGCCCAAGGAGCTACACCGGACACACGTGGTCAGTTTACCCCTAGAGGCAGAGGGGTAACAATAATAGACGCCCTAGAGGCAGGGGGGTCCTCAGAACCAGGGCAACAGGGAGCCTCTTCCTGAGAAGCCCTTTCAGCATCCCTGAGGTGTTGCCCGACTGTCCACCCTTGGAGGCAGTCGGGGGAAGAATTTCGCTGTACCCAGTAGCCTGGCAATCCCTATCACAAGAGAAGTGGGTACAGTCGATTATATCCGAGGGTTACAAAATCCCCTTGAAGGTTTCCTGCCTCTACAATCCCTTCCAGACATCTCACCCGGTCAAAGGGATTTGGCAAAACAGGAAGTTTTAAAACTCCTGGGAAAAGAGCCATCCAAACAGTGCCGCAGACCAAGTAGGATCCGGCTTCTACTCAAGATTCTTTTGGTCCCCAAAAGGACGGGAGATTGGAGACCAATACTAGACCTAAGCAGACTAAACAAGTCTGTCAAAAGGCAAGATTCCGGATGGTCACGCTGCAATCCATTCTGCCCTTTCTGGGCAAGGACAACTGGATGTGCTCGATAGACCTTCAGGATGCGTACTATCACATAAAGATTCACAGACGCTCCAGAAGGTTTCTCCGCTTTCGGCTGGGAGCCAGTCATTACCAATTCAGAGCACTGCCCTTTGGCCTCACTTCAGCCCCCAGAGTGTTCACCAAATGCATGGCGGTGGTCACAGCTCACCTGAGACGCCGAGGATTCCAAGTGTTTCCTTATTTGGACGACTGGCTCCTCTCCGCCACCTCCAGGGATCAGCTTCTTCGGTCCAGAGATTACACCTTACAGCTTTGCAAGAGTCTAGGAATTTCGTGAATTTCAAAAGTCCTCTCTGCTGCCTTGCCAATCTATCACCTTTATAGGCGCAGAGTTAAATACCGTCAAAATGTTAGCCACACTAACAAATCAAAGGATTCTGGACATCCAGAAATTTGTTCAGCTTCTGTTACAAAGCAACAAGGTCAAAGCCAGGTTTGTCTTGAAGGTTCTAGGCCTAATGGCTGCAGCCATTGTTCTTCTTCCACTAGCTCGCTTCCACATGCGTCTCCTGCAGTGGATGTTGTTCACGCAGTGGTCGTACCACGATCTGCCCATGAGACACGAGATCTTAGTGACACAGTCTTGCAGGGCTCATCTACGATGGTGGGTATCTTCCCCTCTTCTTCAGCAGGGCCGACCATTTGTTCCCCTCCTCCAGTTGCCACAGTCACCACGGATGCCTCTCTGATCGGGTGGGGGCATTATCAGGGCAGGATGGTCCACGGACGTGGCAACCCATAGAATACCACCTGCACATAAATGTCCTGGAGATGAGAGCAGTGCTTTTAACGCTGCAAGCCCTCGGCGACTTTCTTCCCACAGGGACTATTGCAGTACAGACGGACAACATGTCCGTGGTCTGGTACATCAACAAACAGGGCGGAACCAGGTCCTATCCCTTATGTCGAGAAGCTCTCAGACTTTGGCAATGGGCGATCTCTTCTCAGCGGTTTCTGATAGCAACGCACATCCCCGGCAGGTCCAACCTATTGGCGGACAGGCTAAGCAGATCTATTCTGATGCCTCACGAGTGGTCTCTCAATCAGTCTGTAGTGGATCAGATTTTTCTGAAGTGGGGCACCCTTGTTGCGATCTTTTCGCTACCCTCAAAACAGCAAGTGCCCAGATTACTTCACACTATTTCCTCTTCCAGGCCAACCCTTGAGAGACTCTCTAACCCAGGATTGGCCTCGGGGACTTCTTTATGCTTTTCCTCCCTTTCCATTGATTCCACAAGTCATTCAGAAAGCCACCGTTTTGAGAGCCAAATTGATCCTCATTGCTCCATATTGGCCTCGACAAATTTGGTTTCCGGCTCTACATCGTCACCTTCTGGTGCAGCCCTGGCATCTGGACCCAGTTCCGGATCTTTTGATCCACCAGTCGGGTCAGCAGCACCGAGCCATTCATTCTCTCAACCTCACTGCTTGGTTGCTCCACTTCCTTCCCTAGCCAGGCTACCAATGATTTCTGACTCAGTCAGAGACATTTTAGTGTCTTCTTTAAAGTCGTCCACTAGAACTGTTTATGCTAGCAAGTGGCAACGTTTTCTATTTGGGCAAACGCCAGAAATATTGATCCCTTCACCGCTCCTATACATTCTGTTTTGGATTTCCTGGCGGAGGTTTTTCATTCAGGATCGTCATCATCTACAGTCAAAGTACAAATGGCTGCTATTTCCAAATTTCATGTTGGCTTGCAGGACAATAACATCATGTCTCATAGGTTATGCAAAGCCTTTTTGAGAGGAGTTTTTCTCCTAAAACCGCCTGTGAAACATCCTCCTCCGCAATGGGATCTGAACTTAATGTTGGCATCCCTAATTCTACCTCCTTTCGAACCGCCTGCTACGTGTTCTTTAAAGTTGTTGACATGGAAAACTATATTTTTGCTGGCTGTTACTTCTGCAAGAAGAGTTTCTGAGATTCAGGCCCTCTGTATTCGTTCACCTTATATGGTGTTTCATAAGGATAGGGTTTCGCTCAGGACTAACCCTTCCTTTCTTCCCAAGGTTGTATCTCAAGCCAATATTAACCAATCTATTGATCTACCAGTTTTCTTTCCTAACTATTCTGACAGAGCTGAACAGAAGCTGCATTTTTGGATGTTCATCGTCAGCTCAGGTACTACTTACATAGGACTAAACAACTTAGAAAATCAGACCAATTGTTTGTCTCCTATGCAGGAAGCAGGTTGGGTCTTCCAGTATCTAAAGTGACCTTATCTAGATGGTTGACTTCCACCATTTCCTATGTGTACTCTCTAAGGGCAAACAACTATCTTCTAAGCCAAAAGCTCATTCGACCAGGAGTCTATCCACTTCTGTAGCCTTTCAGGATAGACTTCCCATTGACACTATTTGTGCAGCAGCTACTTGGGCCACGCCTCATACTTTTGTGTCTCATTACAAGTTGGATTTGGCCTCCAGAGATAGGGCCAGTTTTGGTTCCACTGTTCTCAAGAGTCTGTTCCATTGAGCCACCCGGGATACAGGTGCTAGGACGCTGTCCCATCCAGCAAGAATGCAGGCGAGATTGACAACTTAACATTTAGAAGTTATGTACCTACCATAACGCACCATGTTAGTTGTCTTCATCTCGCCTTCTTCTTGCGTCCCACCCTCCTTCCCCCTGGCCTGGACAGATCTTGGAGAGTTCCTATTAGATTGCTTCCTCTGGAGCATTGTTATGAGGACTTCTTTTAGGAACCATGGTTCCTAATTATATTAGGATAAGTCTTTAGCAGGGTTAGTTAGCTGCCAAACGAGATCTGAGGTAGTTCCGCCTTGCATCATGGGATATAGGGTTGCCTCGAGCTGGTAAAAGGAGTTCTCGAGCTAAAGCTAGTGCCGAGTCGGAGCCGAGGATCGGCTCCGAACCCATCCAGCAAGAAGAAGGCGAGATGAAGACAACTAACATGGAACGTTATGGTAGGTACATAACTTCTAATTATATAATACCATTTTCCCTTTCACCCCCAATTCCCAGGAAAATCCATGATGTTCTGCCCAGTCAGAGGGATCAAGCAGCAATTCAGATTCGAAAGCTGCTAGAAAAAAAAGAGTCATCCAAGAGGTCCCACCAGACAAGATAGGATCTGGAACTATCTCAAAGTTCTTTTTTAGTGCCAAAAAGACAGGGGACTAGAGACCAATTTTGGATCTGACAAATCTAAACAAATCTGTTCATGGAACCAAATTCTGGGTGGTCATGGTTCAATCCATTTCCCCTTTCTTGGCAATGGCAACTGGATGTGCTTGATAGATCTCTAGGACACCTATTATCGCATAAAGATGAACAGGTGGTCCAGGAGATACCTACCCTTCTGGCTGAGAGCCAGTCATTACCATTTCAGAGTACTGCCCTTTGGATTCACCACAGCCCCAGGGTGTTTAACAAATATATGGCAGTATTAGCAGCATACCTCAGACTGCAAGGGTTCTGGGTGTTTCTTATTCTCGGACAACTAGCTCATTATGGCTCTGACCAGGCATCATCTCATACAATCAACAGATCAGGTTCTCCACACGTGTGCTATCCTAGGAATAACCATAAATTACAACAAGTCACAACTCCAACCAACTCAGACACTGGAATTTATTGGAGCATTGCTCAACACAGACATGGCCATTGCTTCCCCTTCCACCTCACCAAGTTGTATCTATAAAGTCACAGGTCAAGAAGGTTGTAGACAATACATCAACAATACATCAATTTCAGCCCGCACAGTCCTCAGAATTCTGGGTCTCATGGTTGCAGTGATAACCTTAGATGTTATGTGATCCTATCTCGCCTACATTCTGTACTGATGGGCTCGGAGCCGACCCTCGGCTCCGACTCGGCACGCTATGCTATAGAGCGAAGCCTCTTATTGGCTAAGCTATTCTCTATCCCAGGATGCACCACCACTAATCCCCCAGATCTCGTTTGCCGCTTACAAGCTAGGACGTGGTCTCAAACTTGGCTGAGCTAAGTGCTGTTTTTTTCTTAAAGTTTTCCTGTCAGGAAATTCTCTATTCTTACCCAAAAGCTGTTTTAACAGCTATCGTTGTGTATAGTGTGTTTTTTGATATAATTTTGTGGTGAAATTGTGTGTTTGATTAGGGAAAGGTTTTCCGTTTAAGTTAGAGGGGCCTTCCCCTATTCCTTAGCGAGTTTTCTCTTTTTTAAGGAGGTCAAGTACCTGTTTAAGTTAGAGGGTTCTTGGCCCTCCTTTTTGGTGTTTGTGATATTTGTATTGTACTGGTTAATTTTGGTCTGTCTTAAAAAAAAAAAAAAAAAAAAAAAAAAAAGAAAAGGTTTTATTGTTATTAAAATCTTACTTTTTGACCTAGTGTTTTCCTACTGTTTGGTGAGTGGTTTACAGGCATTATGTCCAAAGAACATAGACCCTCAGGATTCAAGAAGTGCATGAGGTGCAATTATAAAATGTCTATAACCGATGATCACTCCTCGTGCGTATATTGTTTAGGCGCCAAGCACCTACAGGAGTCCTGCAGCGTGTCACGCCTTTTCCTCTAGGGTCCTCCAAGAGAGGAAGAATAAATTAATCTTGAAAGGGCTGATTAAACCCTCCTTCGAGGAGGCCTTATCTTCCTCTTCCTCTCCAACTAAGAAAAAGAAAGCGTCGGCTCCGACCAGCCCGTCGGAACCGACTACTAAGAAATCCAGGCAGGCTTCTCCATCGGCTCCACGGACTTCGGAGCCAAGGGCGGAACGGTCTGCCTCGATGCCTCCAGTCTTGACTCCTCTGGTTTCGGAGCCGATGACTGGGGCTTCGAGAGGCGGGTCACCTTCATCGGCTCCACTGATTTTGGAGCCGATGAGGGTTGCCGGCTCAGACTCTTCCCCTTCGGTGCCGAAGCCCTCCTCGGCACCGAGGGAAATTGTTTTGGGATCTCCCTCAGCACCGATACTGGTTGAGTCCATTCGGAGCCGGTCCCCCAGTCCTTCGGAGTCGATGGAGAAGTCGGTTCGGACCCGATCGGTTTCCTCCCGATCTTCCAAGATGTCGGATTCGGACATCGACAGGGTGCTCCTACGACTGTTTCAGTCTCCTGTATTCCAGAATTAGTTTCGGCTCCAGCCCATTCGGCTTCAGAGCCGATGGCCCACCCTGTAGTTCTGGTTCCTCCTCCAACAGCCTCGGCACCGTTGGAGCCGGTGCTGGTGGAGCCGATGGAGGTTTTCGGGTCGGCCCCGACCCTTACTCCAACCCCGGCTCTCGAGTCGGAGTTCGGTACGCGGGCCTCCTCTGTCGGCCCCGGGGGGGACGCTTCGGGACCGATGTTTTCAGTTCCGAGCCTTCCTCTCGATGCGTCGGCTGCGGGGGTACCTTCTACCGTTATGGCCACGGGGGTTGGACCTTCCCAGGATTCTGGTGTTCCAGCCTTCAGGGCCATGAGGAGTGCGTTGGCCAAATCTTCTTTGCCTACCTCCACGGTCTCACCAGCACCTTCCCTACATACGGAGACTGGGTCTTTGGTAGTCCCCCTGTCCTTAGACAGCAGAGCCCCGGGGCCTGAGGTCACCCCCACTGGGGGTTCCCCCCCTCCTGGAGGTCCCTCTGAAGCTTCTTCAGAGGAACCCCCAAGGAAAAGATCGTGCAAGAGGAAGCACGTAGACTCCCCCGATGAGTCTCTCACGTCAGACACTGATCTTGATGATGCGGAAGGGTCCCCTAAGTCGTCCTCAGATGATGTCTCCTTTGCAGACATCTTGGAAGCCCTCAAACAACGAGGCGGCTGGCATTCCAAACCCCCTTCTGCTGACGAGTCGGTGTTCCTTAAGGCCTTCGGGGCTCAGCCCTCCGCCTCCTGGATGTCTCCGCCCTTCGACGAGCTCCTAGATTTGATCTGTCGAAGGGCGTGGGAACATCCAGACTCTGTGGAACCGGTGCCTGCTCACCCAAATAAGTTCCTATCAGCACCCCCAGAGAAGGAGTTTTTGACCAAAGGTGTGGCTGTAGATGCCTTGGTGGTGGCATCTGCTACCCAACAAGATGTAGCAGAGGCTTCGACGTCCATCCATCCTCCTAATAAGGAGTCTAGGGAGCATGGATCGGTACGGGAAGTGCACCCTCAGTTCAGTGGCCTTTACCTTAAGGTCCCTAAACTATTTAACGCACTTCACCAGGTTTCAGAGGGATCTGATCAAGGAGCTTTCAGATACCCTCTTGGGTAACCTACCTGAGCAGCTGGCCCAGACGGTTGGCTCTCAGTTGGCTACGCTGTCATCGATATCAAACTCGTCCATGAGGCTCATTTCATATGCGGCCAAGGGGCGGTAGAGCGGCTGGTACGGTATTGCTCTCACGGAGGCAAGCCTGGCTCCGCCTGTGTCATTTTATGGAAGCCTTTAAGTCTTCCTTTGCCGACGCTCCTTTGATGGGTCCTCTTTGTTTGGACCCAAGGTAAAGGACACATTGACCCGCTGAGCAAGAAGGTAAGACTTTGACTGTCGGGGCACGATTTTCCACTCCCTTTCGGCCTTATCCCAAGGCTAAAAGAGGAGGGAAAATGTGGTTCCATAGATCCCAGAAGTCTTATCCCTCGCAGCAGGATGATCCCCCTTCTAGAGGCAGAGGAGGGGGAAATTTTTCTGGAAGATGCCGTCCCAGAGGCGGCAGAGGCCCCCGCAACACTGGAGACCGCGAGTCCTTTCGTGGCTCTTCAGCCTTCCACAATCCCTGAATGATTGCCCGACTGTGCAGCTCCGGAGCCAGTCGGGGGTCATTTTTCGAGGCACTTAAAAGCCTGGGAAGGTATCACTCAAGACCGATGGGTGCTTCGAATTATCGCCGGAGGTTACGCCATCCCTTTTTCTCACTCCCCACCTCCGTCCAAGAAAATCCCGGACCCGCCACCCAGTCAACGGGAAATTGCAGCCTTAGAAGTCTCAAAGCTGTTTCAAAAAGGAGTCATCCAACCAGTCCCCGCAGATCAGATCGGATTAGGGACTTACTCAAGATTCTTTTTGGTGCCAAAAAAGACCGGGGACTTGAGGCCCATTTTGGATCTCAGCATTCTAAATCGTTCAGTCAAAAAGTCCAAGTTCCGACTGGTCACCTTACAATCCATTCTCCCACTGCTGGAGAAAGGTGTTTGGATGTGCTCCATAGATCTCAAGGACGCCTATTACCACATCCTGGTAGATCAGGCGTCCAGGAGACATTTGCGCTTCAGCCTAGGAGACAGTCATTTTCAGTTCCGCGCGCTGCCCTTTGGTCTCACCACAGCCCCCAGGGTGTTCACCAAATGTTTGGCGGTCGTGACTGCTCACCTGAGGAGTCTAGGATTCCAGGTGTTTCTGTATCTGGACGACTGGCTCCTAACTGCCACCTCCAGGCATCTACTATTGCAGAACCTACAAGCCACAATATCACTAGGCACTTCCCTTGGAATCACCTTCAATTGGCCAAAGTCTGTGTTGCTGCCATCTCAGCGCATAAGATTCATCGGAGTAGAGATAGACTCAAACCGAATGCGGGTCTATCTTCCTACAGAAAGGATACAAACTATACAGGCTCAAGTCCGAGCCTTGCTTCTCAGATCCAAAGCTCCAGCCAGGATGGTCCTGCAGCTATTGGGATCTATGTCGGCCACTGTTCTTCTAGTCCTCCTAGCAAGGTTGCATATGAGAATTCTCCAGTGGCTTCTTTCGACACAGTGGTCCTTTCAGGATCTTCCTCTCAGTCACCTCATACGGATCACGGAAACCTGCAAACGGGGCCTTCGCTGGTGGCTGGTGCCCTCCAATCTGGATCAGGGTCCCTTTGTTCCACCTCCTCCTATGGCCACTTTGACTACGGACGCCTCCCAGATGGGGTGGGGGGGGCATTCCCTGGGCAGGTCAGTCCAAGGCAAATGGCATTCAGAAGAGAGTCTTCTTCATATCAACATTTTGGAAATGAGGGCGGTGCTTCTATCTCTACAAGCCCTCCACGATTACCTCCCTCAGGGCGTTATTGCCGTTCACTCCGACAACATGTCAGTGGTCTGGTATCTGAACAAGCAGGGAGGGACCAGATCCTACCCTCTTTGCAGAGAGGCCATGAGAGTCTGGGAATGGGCAGTGGCGACCAGACGTTTTCTGATAGCAACTCATATCCCTGGCAAATCCAACGTGATAGCCGACAGACTGAGCAGAACTATCCTCTCTCCTCACGAGTGGTCTCTGAACAATGCAGTGACAACTCAGATCTTCAGCAGATGGGGAACTCCTTGTTGCGATCTCTTCGCAACCCCGCTGAACGCGAAGTGCAGAAAGTTCTTCTCCCTCACTCCAGCTCCGGGGGAGAGTCCTATGGATGCATTAGCCCATCCTTGGCCCACCGGCTTGCTATACGCCTTCCCCCGAGTTCCCCTCCTTCCCAGAGTGATCCAAAAGGCGTCTCACTTGGGTACTGGCCTCGTCAGGTATGGTTCCCCTATCTTCGGAAATATGCACTGGATGGTCCATGGTTCCTGGATCAGATCCCAGACCTATTAATTCATCAGTCGGGACAACTCCACCAGTCCCTTCACACTCTGAAGTTAACAGCTTGGCTCCTCTTCTTCCGACTATAGTCAGGAATCATACCTTAGACCCGGAAGTCATACATATCTTATCGTCGGCCCACAAGTCTGCCACTAAGAAATTGTATACTAGCAAATGGAAGAGATTTGCTATTTGGGCTCAACTCCGGGGTCTGGATCCCATCACTATTCCTGTATCGGAAGTCCTGAAATTTCTAACTTCCCTATTCAATCAAGGTTCTTCAGTCTCTACCATCAAGGTCCATTTGGCAGCTATTTCCAATTTTCATGAATCTATAAACCCACCTTTAATGAGCAACAGACTGTGTAAAACCTTCATGAAAGGTGCTGCGCTTTTACGACCTCCGATTTCTCATCCTCCTCCTCCGTGGGATCTCGATGTGGTATTACGTGCCTTAACCTCCTCCCCCTTCGAACTGGCAGCAACATGTGATTTGAAATTTCTATCTTGGAAAACTGCCTTTCTGGTCGCGATTACTTCTGTCAGAAGGGTTTCAGAGCTTCAAGCTCTATCTGTAAAACCACCGTACCTGGTTTTTCACAAAGATAGAGTATCCCTCAGGCCTAATCCATCCTTTGTCCCTAAAGTTTGTTCCAGTTTTTGCCTGCAACAGTCATTAGAACTTCCAGTTTTCTTTCCAAAGTACTCAAAGCGGAATATATATTCCACACATTGGATGTCCACAGGCAATTGCATTTTTATTTAGACAGGACCAAACAAACAAGGAAAACAGATCAATTGTTTGTGTCCTTTTCGGATAATAAATTGGGCAAAGCCGTCACAAAGGTCACTATTGCCAAATGGATCAGGGACTGTATTAGTCAAGCTTATTCCTCTTCTAATAAAGAGCTTACGACCTCTGTCAAAGCTCACTCTACAAGAGCTATGGCTACTTCAATAGCATTCCATTCTAAGCTTGCCATTAGTGACATTTGTGCTGCGGCTACATGGTCTTCCCGCACACTTTCATTTCCCACTACAAATTGGATGTGGCATCTCGGGGGCGAGCTTCATTTGGTTCCACAGTGCTCAGGAGTGTTTTCCAGTGAGCCACCCAGGATTTAGGTGCTAGGGACGCTGTCCCATCAGTACAGAATGTAGGCGAGATAGGATCACATAACATCTTTTAGTTATGTACTCACCATAACTTTAGATGTTTGGGATCCATCTCGCCACATTCTAATAACCCACCCTCCTTCCCCCTGCCTTGGAGATTAGAAGAGATCGGATGGTCCGAATTCTATTGCTTCATCTTGAAACATCTGGCAATGTTATATAAACAAGTTATGTGTGTGTGCATGAATGCGGACAAACAAGATCTGGGGGATTAGTGGTGGTGCATCCTGGGATAGAGAATAGCTCAGCCAATAAGAGGCTTCGCTCTATAGCATAGCGTGCCGAGTCGGAGCCGAGGATCGGCTCCGAGCCCATCAGTACAGAATGTAGGCGAGATGGATCCCAAACATCTAAAGTTATGGTGAGTACATAACTAAAAGTTCCATTGGCCAGATTTCATGTAAGGATCCTACAGTCGATGCTGGCTACCCAGTGGTCAATCTGCCATCAGTCAATGTCATATCAGATAAAAATTACCAACAAGTGCAGAAGAGATCTTTATTCGTGGATCCAGTCTGATTAACTACTCCATGGCAGTCCATTCATTCCCCAACAGCCCAAGGCCATAGTGACTACGGATGCTTCCCAGATAGTGTGGAGGGCATTATCTGGGGAAGACAGTTGAGGGTACTTGGTCCCCAGAAGATGCCAATTTGCATATAAATGTTCTAGAGATGAGAGCAGTGCTGTTGGCGTTGTGAGCATTTTAATATGTTCTTCCCTCTGGGACGATTGCAATTCAAACGGACAACATGTCATTTGTCTGATACATCAGCAAATCGGGGGAATCAGATCTTACCCATTGTGTCGAGAAGTGCTCAGGGTCTGGCAGTGGGTGGTCTATTCAGACCGCTTTCTTTTAGCGATGCACTTTCTGTGGAGATCCAACATGATTGCAGACAAACTGAATAGGTGCATACTACGTCCACATGAGTGGTCCCTCAACAACAAGGTGGCAGAGGAGATTTTCCATCAATGGGGCCAGCCATGCTGTGATCATTTTGCTTCTTCCCTATACAACAAGTGCAGCAGCTACTTTGCCCTGATTCCCCCACAGGGACGGTCATCAAGGGATGTTGTACTTCACGATTGGCCTTCCGGTCTCCTTTATGCATTCCGTAAGAAGTCCAAAGTGGTAGGTAGTTAAGGTCTGTAGTCCAAAATAACAAATAGCAAGAAAAAATATAGTCCACAGACCAACAGGCTAAAAGACAAGTATAATTTAATAGACAAAGGATATTAGCGCTTTCAGGTACAAAACCCTTCTTCAGACATACAACACAAGAGAGTTCACTGAATATTTAAATGTATATATACCAATCAAATGCTAGAATCAATAAAACAATTAGTAAAACAATTAAAAATTAGTCTTTCTGAATATAAGGTCTACGCCTATTCAGAATCAGCCTTATCGCTCTCTACACACATAGAGAGACACCCAGGCCATAATTTATTATTTATTTATTTATTTATTTTTTCAGGCATTACAACAAATCAGTGGTGACAGTAGAAAGGGGAATATTTCCAGCTACACAGAATACTGTGAAACTAGATGGATTATTGAATTGGGGGCTAATAGGCATCCATGACTCAATGGTGTGGTGCATTTAAGGCCAATTCTGAGTAGGCGTAAACCTTATATTCAGAAAGACTAATTCTTAATTATTTCACTAATTGTTTTATTGATTCTAGCATTTGATTGGTGTTTATACATTTAAATATTCAGTGAACTCTCTTGTGTTGCATGTCTGAAAAAGGGTTTTGTACCTGAAAGCGCTAACATCCTTGTCTATTAAATTATACTTGTCTTTTAGCCTGTTGGTCTGTGGACTATATTTTTTCTTGCTCCTTTATGCATTCCTACTAACCACATTGATTCCAAAATGTCTGCAGAAAGCTGCCAGGTCAAAGAGCACAGTAATCCCTATTGCCCCCATAATTTGGTTTCCCTTTCTATGGCCTCACCTGGTTCAATCACCGTGGAACCTGGATCTGACTCCAGACCACCTGTCTCACCCAACGGGCATGTTACAGCTGGATATAGCAATCCTCAAGCTGACTGATTGGTTTCTCCAGTTCTTTTAGTAGCCATGTAAACTATGCTCTCATCACCTGTCCGGTGTATAATCCTGTCTTCCCATAAACCCTTGACAAGGAAAACATATTCTAGTAAATGAAAAAGGTTTGCCATTTGGGCTCAGCAGCTTAAACTTGACCCCTTTTCAGTCTCTGTTTATCACATCTTAGATTTCCTTGGTCCCCTTTTCAAAATCAAAATGGTGCTAGTACCTCAACCATTAGGGTACAGTAAGCAGCAATTTCAAATTACCATACTGGACTGAATGGAGCATAGCTTCTCACAAGTAGACCAAGGTCTTCTTAAAAGGGATACACCTGATAAAGCCTCCTTTTAAAGATCCTACACATCCATAGGACATAAATTTAATGTTGCAGTCTCTCACACAGCCTCCCTTTGAACCAGCAGCTCCATGTGACCTTAAATTTCTTTCATGGAAGACCATTTTCTTAGTTGCCATCACTTCCGCAAGAAGAATTTCTGAGATCCAGGCACTGTCTTCTAAACCTCCTTTCTTGTTTTTTTCACAAAGATAGGGTGACCTTATATACCAATCCATCCTTTCTTCCAAAGGTGGTGTCAGAATGCAACATAAATAATTCTATCAATTTGTCAGTATTTTTTCCTAAATTTACCAACAAAGGAGAATATATCTTACATTTACTGAATGTTCATAGACAGTTGCATTTCTGTCTGCAAAGAACAGAAAAAAATCAGGAAAGCAGTTTCCTTCTCTGGACCAAAATTGGGAAAATTGATTTCTAAAAGTACTCCTTCAAAGTGGTTAACAAATTGTATCTTCTTTGTCTATAATAAAATAGGCATTTCTCTTACACATCCATTGAAAGCACACTCCACTAGATCTGTGGCTACTTCCACTGTTTTTCAGTCTAGGATGTCTGTGGATGACGTTTGTGCATCAGCAACTTGGGCTACTCCTCATACCTTTGCTACTCATTACAAATTGGATCTGGTCTCCAGAGGTGAGGCATCATTTGGTTCTATGGTGCTCAGGAATATACTTCCTTGAGTCCACCCTGGATTCAAGTAGCTGGGGAAGCTGTCCCATTCATGAGGATAGAATTAAGATTAACAACATTAGATAAAGACATTATGTACTCATCATAACATTCCTTCCATGTTGTTGATCTTCATTCTTTCTTCACATCCCCCCCCATCCATGACTTCTGAAGGAACAATCAGTTACATGGTCTCTGAATAAGTACATTTACATATTTGTATGACTTTTGATATGGCTTCCCATATTTATCTCTATCCTTTTATGCTATATAGCAGCAAACAAGATCCGAGGTACTTGGCAGGGTGCATTGTGGGTGAGGGAAAAGCCTGAGAGATTTGGTGGCTGCGAGCTGTAGCATCAGTCAAGTCAGATCCACTGGATCGGATCCAGACAAAATCATGAATAAAGAATGAAGACTGACAACACAGATGGAACGTTATGGTAAATACATAACTTATTTTTCTTTTAATGGCCGGGAGATAATGTTTTCTGAAAGCATTCAAGTTGTTTTTTGCATCTGGGAAGGGAATAAAGATAAGACAAAACCAGACAGCACTTAGTAGAAGTGAAAGCACAGGCTGTACCATTCCATCTTAGCATGGATAACCTTTATTGTAGGATAATTCAAGTCTATGAGTTTGGCTGTCAATCTGGGAAAATTGTTCTTATTAGGAGGGTTAAACTTAATTATTTGAAGTTGTACATAGTTTTGTGTGCTAGTATTAAATTAATAGGTTCTTGAGGTACTCTGGGAGGGTGTTTTTGTTTGTTTGTTTGTGGGTTTTCATTAAAAAAAAAGTCTATACGTGTAACACAAAAGCTGAAACTAGACTCTTAAAAACGCTGTTATATATAACAGGTGGGAATAATAACTTCTTATCATAATGACATCACTTTCCACATTGTCTTCAAATGTAAATGGTCTCACAGATATAAACAAAAAAGAGACAGCATTGAATTATATAAAAAAATGCAGAGTGCAAATAGCAATGCTACAGGAGACACATTTGGAAAGATCTGAGCATGTGAATTTGATAAAGAAAGAATTTCAGGATGGTTATTCAGCAGAATATCTGGGACAAAGGAAAAGGGAATTATTTATATTGACTGCAAGAGGAGCTCCGGTTTACTATGACTTACATGAATAACATCCAGTTGAACTGCCGAAGGTCGAATCTACGGTTTCCAAGGGGCACTTAATTGAACCACAGTAGATCGAGCACGTATGATCAAGATGCATGGTGCACTCAACTGTTTGATAATCAACGTGCTGACAATATGAAGGGAGGTCGCGCGTCAGTGAGGAACAGGGAATTATCCCGTTTCCTCACTGTAGTGCAATCTCGGAGTTGGTATATTTAATGTGCAGAGGGTGTAGGGGGTGCAGGGGGTCTAAACTAGTAGAATTAATATACTGTTGACTGTAGTGTTCAATGGTACGTTAATGCGTATAGCAGGAGGTGAGTGATGTCACCTCCTGCGATGTCGAATACATCAAACCATAGTTGTCGATGTATTCATTTTCACTTTGATTTCCTATTCGAAAATTCGTGTTCAGCATTTTGGATTGACATTTTTGCGGTCGACTGAAGCTGTTTCGAAATTTCAATAGTAAACTAGAGCTCCAATAGTGATGGAGGAAGGGAAACAAGGTAATGGTAGATTTGTAGTACTAAGGGGCTACTGGCAAGGGTGGAGGATTACTCTGGTGTATACTTATATTCCACCTAATATTGCTACAGTGCAGCTTAAGAAAATTCTGGGAGAAATAATAAGCACTCAGCAGGGAATATTACTGATTGGTGGGGACTGGAATTTAATTTGCAACAGCTGAGTGTTTATCTTGGTGTCCTAGAAGGCAAAATATAACAAAATAGGGTAGATTTAAAAAATATGAAAATATGTGGTATGGAATATGTGAATTCAGTAGTAGGAGTTCAAAAAGAATGTGCATATTATTCCCCAAGGTACAAAAAACTGGGCTAGGCTAGACATAAATTATATTTCACAAGAACATGTGCATTTAGTTGAAAGTTTTGATACACATCTAATAACTATTTCTGATCATGTGCCAGTAATAACTAAAATAAAAATGCAGTGTAATGAAATAAAAATGAGACACTGGCACGTCGCTACCTATCTGTTAAAAAGAGAGGAATTGAAGGAATGGGCAGTGGAAATTATTCAGGAGTTGTTAGGGAAGATAGAAATTTAATCTGAAAATATAGCCAGGGAGTGGGGTGACTTTAAAGTGGTGTTTAAATATAGGGTGGAAATAAAAGAAAAAGGAGATGCAGTTAAGAAGTAACAATTATTTAGAGGAACTGACAAAAGTTAAAGTAATGCAGTATAGGGGGAATATCACAGAACAAAAACAGACAGAATTGCAGAGTACTGAAGAGAAAATAAGGGGCTACCTCGATGATATGCATGCATTTAGAAAGACTGCTGTTAGACAACTGTTTTTTGATAATAACTCCAGAGCACAAATACTTCTAACAGAAAGGCTTAAGCAACAGAAAGTAGAAAAGGTTGTTGCCAGGGCTAGGGAGTTTGTAACAAGGAAAATAACCAGAGATATCCTGTAGAAGTATTAGAAATATTTTGAAAATCTGTATAAATGAGAGAAATGTGGAAATTAAGAAAAAATATACATGACATGGAAATGTTTATGGAAGAATTAAATATGCCATGGTTAGAGGCAGATTAGGCTCAATTACTAATAGTAGAGGAGGAGACAAGATAAAAGTGGTGATGTATAACCAATCTACAGGAAAGTCCCCAAGAATAGATGGTATTCATATGGAAGTTTGGATGCTAGTAAGGAAGAAAGTGTTAAAAATCGAGAAGATTGTAACAGTATTTTAAAAGAAGAAAGCAGCTGTGACTGTAATACTTAAAGATGGTAAAAACCCATCAGTTCCAACTTCAAATAAGCCCATTTCGATTCCAAAGCATGATTATAAAGTGTTTGTGTCTATAATGGCTAAAAGAGTGACAAAGGTGATGCCAAAATTGATAAATGTGGATCAGTGTGGTTTTGTGGACAGGAGGCAAACATTTGACAACATTAATATAACAATGATGATCCAGAGGGAAGCAGAATGTAGGAAAATATCACTGCTGTTGATGGGCCTTGCTGCACAGAAAGCACTCAACAGAGTAACCTGGGAATTTATGAGCAGACCAATAGAACATTTGCATTCCCCTTATAAAATTATAAGGTTGAGTAGGAGGATATAGGAAGAATCAGAGGCAAAAATTAAAGTGAAAGGATTTGTCTCTGATAGTTCTATTTAAGCAGAGGAACCAGGCAGGGATGTCCTCTTTCTCCTTTGTTATTTGCATTATATTTAGAATCATTGGCAAAGAAAATAAGGGACTCAGAAATTCAAGTATATATTTGTTATGGTAGTCAGGAAAAGGTGGCTTTATTTGCAGATGATATTATTTTATACCTGATAAAGCCAGAAAATGACATTTCAGTGTTATGGAACATTCTGAGACAGTTTCAAGTCTTTTAGGGATACAAAATTAATGGTTTGGGATTCTTGATCTGAAGGGGTATTTCAGAGTTACACAGAGCTATACAGTTAAGGCTCCTATACATAGCAAAAGCAGAACGCTATAATTCAAAGTGGAAAGGGATAGTGATGAAACAGGGGGAAGCTCAAGAAATAAGGCGAGACTAGGATTTTGGATGCAGATCCTTAAGGAGAATAACAATAACCATACAGAATGTTATATTCATAAAATTGCAGAAAGTATTTTAAGAAATAAGCCAACAAGGAGATAGAGAAAGGAGATTCTGCAATCAGGGGTACTGAAAATAGGCAAGAGGGGCTAGAATTTACTGGAGAAAACTGGCAAAGGAACCAAGGTACCGGGAGCAAATAATTAGAGAGGGAAAGGTAAAAGAATGGGAAAAGGCAAAGAATTCATTTGGACTGCAGGGTAGAAATTGCCTTCTCTATCAGGGAATGATATTGGAGTATAAGCAAGGAGAAATAATTAGCGGAATCCTAAGTGAAAGAGTAGAGTTTTTAGTAGAATCTAAAACAGAAGCTTTTGTTAGAAAAAGGATAATTAATAGAGTTTACAAAATATTGCATGATAACTATAGGAATCAATCAGAGGAAGTAAGAAAGGATTGGAAAGAGAGGATGGATAATAAATTCACAAAGAAACAATGGGGAGATTCATGTATGCCTCCCAAATGTGCAACAAATTCTAAAAAATGTGGGATTTTGCATAGAAGTGTTTGCCTAGGTATTTTTTATCCCAAGCAGAATCCAAAGAATTTTTCCTCAGGTAGATTGCAAATGTTGGAGGTGTGATGGGAAAGAAAGAGGTAATTAAGAACATATTTTTTGGGAATGTAATCAGTTGGCAGACTTTAAAAATTCCCCACAGACTACTCAGGGGGCAAATTGGTAAAACTAAGGAAATGATTTTTCTGAGTTGTGATATAGAATCGGAATTGTCTAGACATACTAAGCCTTACTGAGTTTAATTCTGGTGGGTGCCAAAAACCAATTACTAGAAAATGGAAATCAAAGTCTAAACCAGCTATAATAGAAGTGGCGAATGTAGGAACAGAGATAAAACAACAGGAAGTGTGATCTTTCGAAAATGGTAGGAGCCAATTACATAAAAAAAAAAATGAGAATTGTGGGAACAGTACATGCAGCGTAATGTCTTGGAAGAGGAATGAGGTTTAAGGGAAGGCAGGACTTGAATTAGCTAAGTAATGTTTGTCTAACAATGACTGGATAGATGTATAATGTTTGCAAATGAAACTATCAATATGGTTATTTTTATTTATATAAATGTATGAATGCCTATGTCATAAGTAATAATTTAATAAAGATGTTTCTTGCTTAAAAAAGAAAGCATAAATAAGGGAATAAGGCACCGTTTAAAAAGAAAGGAATACACCTGCAGAGTTTGCACTGTATGAGTACATGGGAATCCTGTTTGCAATATCCTGGTCATTCAGACATTTACTGTTAAATGAAAAAGGACAACTTTCATAACCTGTTTCTGTTGCACTTTTAATGTGACTTGATACAATATCACATTGTTATTACATATAAACTCTATTTCTCCTTGCTAATATACATCCATGGGGAATACTCTTAAGTGATTGCTCTTACTTCCCTTGTTTGCGTGTTCAAATTCATACAAGCACCTGTTGCAAGATAACAAAGTTGCTTAAAAAATGTGAAATATAAATTTAAAGAATTTGATCAATAATTTTTTTCCTTGACTCATTTGCATGCCATTTGGCATTGAGCTACCTTGACTGTCAGCAGTCACTAGCAGTGAACGGTATTTCACTGCCCAAGGTGAAAACTGCCAAATTTTATTTGGACTGCCATCAATAGCGGAATGAAGACTGCTGTTGTTGCGCTTTCCTCAACAGTTTGGATAGTACAGAGTGAAGAAATTCATCTGCTCACACTCCTATTTCTGTGGTATAATGTGTACATTTATTGGGCTTAGAAAAACAGTACAGGTGATGGATCAAAAGTTGTTCCCAGATCATTTTACTGAGTGAGTTCATAATAAATATTGACACTAATTTTGTTATATGAATGTGTTGTCGTTTGAAACTTAAGTATTGACTAAAACTGACATACAGATAATTATGCCAGTATTAATTGCATGTGCTGTGTGAACAATGGAAGTAGTCTGCTGTTCCGTGTGCCTTTCTCCATTCCCATGGCATTAGCTAAAGTCTTGATGTTGTGAAACATACATGATGGTACTGATGTGGCAATAAGATGTGAGATGGCTGAATTTATCAGTATAATGCAGTACTAGCTGGGCCCATTCCTACATATACACTGTGATTCATTGGCACATACATGATAGTACTGAGATGGCAATGAGATGTGAGATGGCTGAATGTTTCAGTATAATGAAGTACTAGCTGAGCTTATTGCTACTTATACAATGTGATTCATTTCATGTATCTTCAAGTTGTTATTCCCAAAATAGTTTTTTGAATGCTTCTGATAAATATTGCCTTCTGCATTTGCATGCCACTAGGCAGTGTGAAATTCACTTTCATGACTTAAAGAAAAAAGTGAAAATTTTAGTTTCAGCCTGCTTTATGTTGCACAAACTGGCCTGGTGCTTTGTGTGATGGTTAGGACAATGGATAGCACTCAGTTAAAAATATACCTTTTAGGTAGCTTTCTCTGTTGCACAAGGAGTAAGTGCAGTGAGCTTAGAAAAACAGGACAGCTGATGCATGGTTCAAATACACTTCATTGATAATTTTACAGAGGGTTGTCTGAATACATATTTAATCACATTTTCTGATACCATTGTGTTTTTTAAAAAGCAACTCATGTCACTATTGCTAATAACATTGAGAGCTTTTATCTGTACAATTTCACATTATTTGATGTTATGTGATCCTATCTCGCCTACATTCTGAATGATGGGTTCGGAGCCGATCCTCATGCCAAAGAGCGAAGTCTCTTACTGGCTGAGCTTACCATATCCCAGGATGCACCACTACCAGTTCCCCAGATCTCGTTTGCCGCTAACAAGTGAAGACGTGGTCTCGAGCTGGCTGAGTTAAGTAGTGATTATTTCACTAGTTTTTCTGTCAGGTTTTTTCTTCTTTTTCTACAAAAAGCTGTTTTCACAGCTATTCTGGTGTTTTGAGTGTGTTTGACAAAATTCACTTGGTGAATTCTTGTGTTGTGAGTGACTAGGAGTACCTCTTGTCTGGAAAGGCCTTTCCCGGTCTTTTTGTTTGTAGGTGACTTCGGTTCTGTGTTGAATCATTTACTTTTCTCTTCTTAAATAAGAACTAACGGAGAGAAATTATTATATTACAGAGTTGGTGCTGTGTTTGACTAACTCACAGTTTTGCGAGTGATAACTGTAAAGCCTACTCTAGGTGTATTACCAGTGTTCTTTCAGTTACCATAATGTCTCAGAATCCCAGGCCTTCGGGCTTCAAGAAATGTGTAAAATGTAGCTTCAAAATGTCCATCACGGACGATCACTCGCTATGTGTGTATTGCTTAGGGGCAAAGCATTTACAGGAATCATGTAGTGTATGTCACGCTTTTTCCTCAAGGGTCCTCCAGGAGAGAAAAAATAAATTAATTCTTAAGGGATTAATTAAACCTTCTTTCGAAGAAGCTTTGGCATCCTCTCCTTCTCCGGCCAAAAAGAAAACCAGTCCGCCGGATCCGATCGCTAAGAAACAAAGGCAGGCCTCCTTCCAAGGACTTCGGAGCCGAGGTCGAACGGTCTGCCTCGATGCCACCAGTATCGACTCCTCTGGCTTCGGAGCCGATAGCTGGGGCATCGAGGCGGGTCATCTTCGGCTCCACTGCTCTCGGAGCCGACAAAGGTTGCCCGCCAGACATCCTCGGCCAAGTCCACCTCGGCACCGATGGAAACTGGTGTGTATTCCTCGGCCGATACTCATCGAGTCGCCGAGCCGGTCCCCTAGCCCTTTGGGGCCGTTGGAGAGGCCTTCGGACCCGCTCTGTTTCCTCTCGGTCTCGAGGATGTCAGATTCTGATATAGACAGGGTGCTCCAAAGACTGTTCCAGTCCCCAGTCTTCCAAAATTTGTTTCGTTCCGACCCAGTTGGCTTCGGAGCCGATGACCTGGCCCACCCATTGCCATTCCTCCTCCGACTGCTTCCGGAGCAGGTGCTGTTGGAGCCGATGGAGACCTCAGGGTCGGCTCCACTTACTTCCAACCCGGCCTTCGGGTCCGAGTTTGGCGGCTGGACCCGTGATGTTTCGACCTATGCTGGTTCCGAGCCTCCCTCGGTGCTAACTGGTCTTCCGTCGACTATCACGGCTCGGGACCGGACACTCCCAGGATTCTGGGGTCCGGCTTTCAGAGCCATGAGGAGTGCCTTGGCCAAGTCCTTCGCCATCTCCCGGCTTTACCGGCACCTTCCCTAGGCGTGGAGACTGGGTCTTTGGCAGTTCCCTGTCCGTAGTCAGCGGAGCCCGGGCCTGAGGTTACCCCAGTGGGGTTCCCTCCTCCTGAGGGTTCTTCTGAGCGAGGAACCCCAAGGAAGAGATCGTGCAAGAGGAAGCACGTGGACTCCCCGAGTCTATTACTTCAGACACTGATCTGGATGATGCAGAGGGGTCCCTGTCGCCTCGGATGATGTCTCCTTTGCAGACATCTTAGAGATCCTCAAACAACGAGGCGGATGGATATCCAAACCCTCTACTGACGAGTCAGTGCTCCTCAAGGCCTTTGGGGCTCAGCCCTCCGCCTCCTGGGTGTCTCCGCCTTGACGAGCTTCTGAATTTAGTTTGTCGAGGGCGTGGAACATCCAGATACCGTGGAACCAGTCCCTTCTCGTCCAAATAAATTTTTGTCTGCTTCCCGAGAAGGAGTTCCTCACTAAAGGCGTGGCTGTAGATGCCATGGTGGTGGCATCTGCTACACAACAGGACGTGGCAGAGGCTCATCCATCCTCCTAATAAGGAGTCTAGGAGTATGGACAGGTACGGAAGCGCACCCTGACTTCAGCGGCCTTTACTTTAAGGTCTCTGAATTATTTGGCACATTTTACCAGGCTTCAGAGGGATCTGGTCAAGGAGTTGTCAGATTCCTCTCGGTAACCTACCTGAGCAGCTAGCCCAGTCGGTTAGCTCTCAGTTGGCTATCCAATTTCTAACTCGTCCATGAGGCTCATTTCCTATGCGGCCAAAGGGTAGAGCTGCAGGCACAGGCGTGGCTCTCGGAGACAAGCCTGGCTGTCAGTTGGAGGCCTTCAAGTCTTCCTTCTTTGATGGGTCCTCCTTGTTTGGACCCAAGGTTAAAGACACCCTTACCCGCTGTGAGCAAGAGGGAAAACTTTATCTGCCGTAGGTGCCCGTTATTCCACTCCCTTCGGCCTTACCCCAAGGCTAAAGGAGGGGGAAAATGTGGTTCAAAATCCGTAAGTTTTTCTCCCAACAGCAGGAAGAATCCCTTCCAGAGGCAGAGGACGGGAAATTTTTCAGGGAGACGGGCCCCAGAGGCGGCAGAGGGCCCGCAATTCTGGAGACCGCGAGTCCTTTCGTGGCTCTTCAGCCTCCCACACGCCATGAGGGATTGCCCGGCTGTGCTGCTCTGGAGCCAGTCGGGTGTCGCACCTAAAAGCCTGGGAGTCAATCACTCAGGACAGATGGGTGCTTCGATCATTGCCGGAGGTTACACCATCCCATTCACATTCTCACCCCACCGTCCAAAAGAATCCCGGACCCACCACCCAGTCAAAGGGAAATGGCAGCCGCAGAAGCTTTAAAGCTGCTAGAAAAAGGAGTCATCCAACCGGTCCCCACAGACCAGATCGGATCAGGAAATTACTCCAGGTTCTTTTTAGTGCCAAAAGACAGGGGACCTGAGACCAATATTGGATCTCAGCAGACTGAACCAATCCCACGAAATCCAAATTCGAATGGTCACGTTACAATCCATTCTCCCATTGTTGGAGAAGGATGTTTGGATGTGCTCCATAGACCTCAAGGACGCCTATTATCACATACCGATACATCACCAGAAGGTATCTGCGCTTCAGCCTGGGAGTCAGTCATTACCAATTTTGCGCTCTGCCCTTTGGTCTCACCACAGCCCCAGGGTGTTCACCAAGTGTTTGGCAGTAGTGACGGCTCACCTGAGAAGTCTTGGATTCCAAGTGTTTCCCTATCTGGACGACTGGCTCCTGACTGCCACCACCAGGCATCTACTAATGGACAACCTCAAAGCCACTATCTCCTGGGTGTTTCCCTGGGATTACATTCAATTGGTCAAAGTCTGTCTTGCTGCCCTCTCACGCATAAAGTTCATAGGAGCAGAAATAGACTCAAGATTGATGCGTCTTTCTTCCTGAAGGATCCAAACTTTACAGGGCCAAGTTCAAGCTCTGATCTTGAGATCCAAAGCCCCAGCCAGGATGGTTCTACAAGTTCTAGGCTCAATGTCTGCCACGGTTCTTTTAGTCCCTCTGGCAAGATTGCACATGAGGATTCTTCAGTGGCTATTGTCAACAATGGTCCTTTCAGGATCTTCCCTCAATCATCACATCATGATTACGGATATATGCAAAGGGACCTTCGCTGGTGGCTTCAGACATCCAATTTGGATCAGGAAACCCCTTTGTTCTTCCCTCTCCAGTGGTTACCCTGACGACAGATGCCTCCCAGATAGGGTGGGGGGGGCATTGTCTGGGCAGGCTAGTTCAGGGCTCCTGGCTTCCAGACGAAGCTCTTCTCCACATCAATGTGTTGGAGATGAGGGCTGTACTTCTATCCCTACAAGCCTTACACAAGTTTCTTCCTCAGGGCATCATCGCCATCCACACAGACAACATGTCGGTGGTTTGGTATCTGAACAAGCAAGGAGGGACCAGATCATACCCCCTTTGCAGAGAGGCCATGAGAGTGTGGGAATGGGCTGTAGCTACCAACCGCTTCTTGGTAGCGACCCACATCCAGGGAAAGTCAAATATATTGGCAGACAAATTGAGCAGGACAATTCTCTCTCCTCACGAGTGGTCTCTAAACCACACAGTAGCAGCTCAGGTTTTCAGGAGATGGGGACGTGCTGCGACCTATTTGCAACTCCATTAAACACCAAGTGCCAAAGGTTTTTCTCCTTGATCCCACATCAGGGAGTACCAGCCATGGATGCTCTAGCACAACCTTGGCCAACAGGGCTACTTTATGCCTTTCCTCCAATTCCGCTTCTTCCCAGAGTTATTCAAAAAGCCTCTCAACTGGGGTCTTCAATGATACTGATTGCCCCATACTGGCCTCGTCAGGTATGGTTTCCCTACCTGAAGAAGCATGCAGTGGACGATCCGTGGACTTTAGACCTGATTCCGGACTTGCTAATCCATCAGTCGGGACTTCGACATCAGTCCCTTCAATCTTTGAAATTGACAGCTTGGCTCCTCCACTTCCGACTTTAGTTAGAAGGCACACACTAGACCCGGAAGTTGTTCACATTTTATCTTCGCCCACAAACCCACCACTAACAAATTGTACCTTAGTAAGTGGAAGAGGTTTGCTATCTGGGCTCAACTCAAGGGCTTAGACCCTATCACTGCTCCTGTCCCAGAGGTCTTGAAATTTTTAACATCCCTGTTTAATCAGGATCTTCTGTCTCAACTATTAAAGTCCAACTAGCGGCTATCTCTAAATTCCACGAATCCATGGATCCTCCTTTGATGAGCAGCAGACTATGCAAAACTTTCATTAAAGGTGAGAACCTATTAAGACAACCAATTTTTCATCCTGCATCTCCGTGGGATCTTGATTTGGTGCTTCGCATTAACATCTCCCCTTTGAACCGGCTGCTACATGGTTAAAATATCTCTCTTGGAAAACTGCCTTGTTAGTTGCAATTTGTACTGCAAGAAGAGTTTCAGAGCTTCAAGCCCTGTCTATTAAGCCACCGTACTTGATTTTCCACAAGGATAGAGTATCACTTAGGCCTAATCCATCCTTTGTCCCAAAGGTCTGTTCTAGTTTCTGCCTCCAACAATCTCTAGAGCTACCGGTTTTCTTCCCAAAATTCTCCAATGAAGCAGAATACACTCTTCATAAATTGGATGTTCACAGGCAATTACGCTTCTATTTAGACAGGACTCAGCAACTTCGTAAGTCAGACCAGTTGTTTGTGTCCTTCTCAGATAATAAACTGGGCCAAACCATCACAAAAGCTACTATCTCAAAATGGATCAGAGATTGCATAACTCAGGCTTATTCTTCTTCAATAAGCAGCTTACAACATCTATCAAGGCTCATTCTACCAGAGCTATGGCTACTTCTATAGCTTTTCATTCCAAGCTCGCTATATCGGAAATCTGTGGCTACTTGGTCCAATCCGCACACTTTCATTTCCCACTACAAATTGGATGTGGCATCTAGAGGACGAGCTTCATTTGGTTCCACGGTACTCAGGAGTGTTTTCCAGTGAGCCACCCAGGATTCAGGTGCTAGGACGCTGTCCCATCATTCAGAATGTAGGCGAGATAGGATCACATAACATCTTTTAGTTATGTACTCACCATAACTTCAGATGTTTGGGATCCATCTCGCCACATTCCTAATACCCACCCTCCTTCCCCCTGCCTTGGAGATCAGAAGAGATTGAACGGTTTTGAGTTCTACTGTTTTATCTTGTTTCATCTGACGATGTTATATAAGCAGGGTATGCATGTGTGCATGTATGCGGACAAACTAGATCTGGGGGACTGGTAGTGGTGCATCCTGGGATATGGTAAGCTCAGCCAGTAAGAGACTTCGCTCTTTGGCATAAGCGTGCCGAGTCGGAGCCGAGGGATCGGCTCCGAACCCATCATTCAGAATGTAGGCGAGATGGATCCCAAACATCTGAAGTTATGGTGAGTACATAACTAAAAGTTATTAGCTATAAGTCTAACAATGTATTCCACAAGTACACTTCTGATGTTGCAATGACAAGTGAAAAGGATGTGTGTGTCTCTTGAATGCACTTCTTGCTTTGGGCATTGTTACATATACCCACTGATTGCATTTAATTTACTGTCGGCTTTTTTCTCTGTTGTTTATTTTTTGTAATGCCTTTTGCATTTCCTCTCCCCTTAGCAGCATACAAAAATGGTTCACTGCCTAAGGAAAAAAGTAAAAAAATAGTTTTGGCTGCCTTACGTAGAGCAAATATGCCTGACATTGTTGAGGGCACTCGGCAACATGAATAGTACTTACTGCAGAAAATGCACTTGAAAGATGCCCAATGTCTGTGGCACAAGGTGTAACTGAAGTGAATTGAGAGAAAGAAGGCAAGTGAAGCATTGTTTGAATCCTGTTTTGAGATCACATTGCAGTAATTTAAAATATGTAATGTTTTTTACAATATAGTCATTTTCATTTGCATTTGCTGTCTGCTTGGCAGCACCCAAACACAGTTCACTACCTACAGAAAAAAGTGAAAAATTTAGATCTGAAGTAGTTTACTTCATTTTGTCTTCAACCTGGGGAATACGGATCTGTATCAGATCCGAGCCGGCAAATATTACTAGCATCAGCTCTGAGCTCCAGACTCCTCCCTTTACGCATAATAGACTTCCACTGCCTTCAATCCCCAGATCTAATTTGCCACGATTTGTTATACATCATGTCTCCAGAACTCCAGCTAGCAGTGGGTGATTTCTCTATTGTAAGTTTAAAAATTTCTTTTTTTTTCACTGATCTAGGTTAGTTTAGGTACCCCTTCTCCCCTCCCATCACTTTGGCATTGAGTGTTGGTTTATTTAGGTAGGTAGTTAGAGTAGTTTGTTCTGTGGTGCCCCTCCCCCTCTTTAGTGTTGTCTGTAGTCTAGCGTGGTGAGTAGGTGTGTGTTAGAGTTGAGAAAGTTTTTGCCTGTTTTTTTTCTTAAGGCTTCTTTCTTTCTGACATGATGGCTGAAAAGCTTGTGTTCAAGTGCTGCACAGAGTGTGGCCATAAGCTCTCCCCAGTGGATGGCCATACTCTGTGTGTGTTGCACTTAGGTGTGGCTCACCTTAGTGTGGATTGCTCCATTTGTGCGGGTTCAACCCCCGAGCTTTAAGATAGGAAGGCCAAGTTGGCCCTCAAAGGTCTTCTTCCTTCTTCTGGTCCTCCTTCCTCATCTTCGGCTTCAGTCATAGCAGCTGCTGTGGCTACCTATCCCTCTTCTCTTCCTCTGGGCTCTCCTCCCTCCCAGGCAGGGACTCAAACTCCTGCATCTAAGCCTGTGGTAGTGGAAAAGAGAAGAGGTAGAGAACAGGTGAGTGAGTCGAAGATGAAGGAAAAGAGGAAGAGGTCCCTGGACCTCGCTTCTCCGAGCAAGTCAGCACAGATCCATGACTCCCCTCGGCTCTGGTCTTTGAGGTTCTCCACGGAGCCGGAGGAGGCACGTTCAGTCTGCCAGGCCTCGCTTCCCCAACCCGCCAGGTCGGAGTCGGTGGCTTTGTCACGGTCAACCCACTCCTTAACAGATATTGATCTGGATAAGATGATGAGGAGCTTTATCCATACACAGATCCAGATGGGGGTCTTGCCAGCCCCCCCCCCCTCTGGAGGGGGGAGTTCACTTCCTTTTTTTCAATCCATTTCTCCTTCCCCGATCTGACCTTTGACTTTGGAGTACTCAGATCTGAAGTTGGCCTTGGTCAGGGGGTCAGCGCCAATGGTACTGGTTTTCTTGACACCGACAACTGCCTGGAGCATCTTGGATCCAACCAGTTTGTATCTGAGCCGCCCTATGAGCCGGAGCATGGGTGCCGGATCCGAGGGAGTGGAACCGTTTCCATCGGCTCCAACATTGTCGGGCCAGGTCCCCTCCCTCAGAGCTCTGTCTACTTCGGGACCGGCTCCAATTCTCACATCGGACCCAGGGAGACCAGCCTCCTTATTAGTTACCCAGGAGGTCCACTCTTCTTTGGCGTTCGATGTGGTAGGAAGGGTCCTCTCTATCGGCTCGAGACCCCTGACTGCCCCCTCGGACTCTGCCCAGACCCCCTTGGCTCTGTCCATGCTCCCCATTGTCTTACCAGAGGGACAGCCCATGCTCAAATAGCCCCAGACAGTTCCCCCTGAGAAACAGATGACTTGCGATCGCTCCCCTGAGAGCTCCACTCTCAAGCATATGTGCAAGAGCGGGCACTTGGACTTCCCCGAGTCCCTGACTGAGGACACAGATTTAGATGAGGGAGAGGGCTCCCCAAGATCACCTCCTGAGACAGTGGGAGGTTGGTCTGCCCCAAGCCATCTTCTGATGGGTCTGTGTTCCTGGAGGCTTTCGGCATGGGCCCGTCTACTTCCGGGTGTCCCCTTCCATGGATCCTTTAGTGGATTTGATCACCTCGCGGGTGTGGAAGGAACCAGACACCACTGATTTTAAGTCCCCCCACTGACAGACCATTCTGGAATAAGGGCTCCCCTATGAATGCCATGGTGGTAGCAGCAGTCATTAAGAGGAAATATCTCGGGAGAGTTCCTCAGTCCATCCTCCTGACTGGGAATCACTGATGGTGGACCACCTAGTGAAGCGGGTGTATGCTTCAGCTACCTTCTCCATCAGGGTGCTGAATTACTTGGCCCATGTCACTAGACTCCAATGCGACCTAGTAAAGGAGCTGGAGGAGTCTCCACCCAAGTCCATGTCACAAGAGGACAAGGCTTCATGTTCTGTGAAAATGGCCACTTTAAGAACGGTATCAAATATGTCCATGCGACTCCTCTCCCATGCCATGGGAGGAGTGGCTAGGGCGGCTGGGTCTGGCATGTCCATGAGGCGTAACACCTGGTTCAGGTTGTGTCAATTTACCGAACCCTTTAAGGCATATTTTGCCAATGCCCCTTATGATGGCTTGACACTTTTTGGTAAGATCATCAAGGAGACACTAGTCCAGAGTGAGAAGGACGGCAAGACACTGTCTACCATCGGAATCCACTTCTCTAACCCTCAAAGGTCTTTTTCCCAGAACCAGAGAGGGCAAAAGAAGATGTGGTTCTGGAAATCTCAGTATTCCCTACTGGGAGCCTCAGGGCTCTTCTTCCCCTAGAGGCAGAGGGGGACAGAATGGACGCCGGTTCAGAGGCAGAGGGGGTCCGCAAATCTTTGGGTCTCGAAAACCATTCTCGGACAGACCTGGGCAGCAGCCCTGAAGGGTTTCCCGGCTGCTCTACTCAGGAGGCAGTTAGGGACAATTGTCCTTGCACCTAGTGGCATGAGAGTCCATAACAATGGACCGCTGGATGCTTCAGATCATATCCAGAGGATATTCTACCCCCTTCATGAGTTACCCCTTATCTCCCAGACAACTCCCGGACATTCTACCCATGCAAAGGGAGGCAGCAGCACAGGAAATTTCCAAGATGCTAGAAAAATGAGCCATCGAGACCGTACTTCCAGATAAGTCCGGATCGGGCTTCTACTCCAGGTTCTTATTAGTGCCAAAGAAAATGGGGAACTTAAGGCCCATTCTGGACCTTTCTACCCAGAACCTGTCAGTTTCAAAACAGAAATTCCGGATAGTCACACTACAGTCCATCATGTCGTACCTGCAAGAGAATGACTGAATGTGCTCGTTAGACCTCCAGGATGCTTACTATTACATAAAAATGCACAGAAGCTCCAGGAGGTTCCTCTGCTTCTGGCTAGGGGCCAATCATTATCATTTTTCAGCCCTACCCTTTGGTCTCACCACAGCCCCGAGGGTGTTTACCAAAGTGATGGCGGTTGTAGCGGCCCACCTGAGGCTTCTGGGGATTCAGGTCTATCTGTAACTGGACGATTGGCTCCTTACTGCTCCCACCAAGCATCTACTTTCCCAAACCAGGGATTACTTTATGACACTTGCCCTGAGTTTGGATATCACAATCAACACATCCAAATCTCTCCTAGATCCTGTACAGGTAATAGACTTCATTGATGCCAGGATAGATACACTTCAGTGCAAAGTATTCCTGACTTCGGAGAGAGTTCAAAACCTCAGGATGCATGTCTCCCTGATCTACCGTTCTCACCTTCCGATGGCAGAATCAGTGTTGAGGGCCCTAGGCTCGTTGGCGGTGACCATAACTCTTCTTCCGTGTGCTCGGCTACACATGAGGATTCTTCAGTGGACTCTAGCAGTTCAGTGGTCCCTGTTAGAACTACCACTGACTTACCCTATCCACCTATGTTGAGTGTGTCGGTCATCTATCATATGGTGGATGAGCTCTCCAGACGTTTTGGAGGGACGACCCTTTGTTCCAGCCCCGGCCCAAATCACAGTGACTATGGATGCATCCCAACTCGGGTGGGTGGGGGGCATTGTTCGGGCAGGACAGTCCAAGGTCTGTGGTTCCCCATAGAGACCAGCTTGCATATCAATGTCCTAGAGATGAGGGCAGTCCTTGTAGCATTGCAGACCCTTCATGCCTTTCTTTATCTGGGGACAATTGCCATTCAATCAGACAACATGTCAGTTGTCTGGTATATCAACAAAAAGGGAGGGACCAGATCTTACCCCCTTTGTCGCGAGGCCATGAGAGTGTGGGAATGGGCGATCTCCACCAGTCGCTTTCTCATTGCAACGCACATTCCGGGATAGTCCAACATTCTAGTGGACAGGCTAAGTCGGACCATTCTGGTGTCTTACGAGTAGTCTCTGAATCTGTCAGTAGCGGAACAGATCTTCCATGAGTGGGGTCAACCTTGCTGTGATCTCTTCGCATCTCCTTCCAACGCAAAGTGCAGCAGGTTTTTCGCTCTGACCTTCCCTCCAGGGGAGTCCCCCAGAGATGCTGTAGTTAATGCTTGGCCTCCTAGTCCTTTATATGCTTACCCACCAGTACCTCTCATTTTGAGGTTTCTACAGAAAGCTTGTCAACTGGGTAGCAAGGTGATCCTCATAGCCCCATTCTGGCCTCGCCAGGTATGCTTTCCCTTCCTTTGGTCTCACCTTCTGGCTCCACCTTGGATCCTACATCCCATTCAGGATCTGATTTCACACCCCTCGGGGGTGCCTCATCCAAATCTGGACAGCCTGAAGCTCATGGCTTGGCTGCTCCAGTTCTCGTAATTGCTAGGACTCCCAGACTATCCTCCTCAGTTAGATCTATCTTGGTAGCTGCTCATAAGTCTTCAACCAGAAAAGTTTATCGCAGCAAGTGGAAACATTTTTCCTTCTGGGTCTCTCAGAGGAGTTTAGATCCTTTCACGGCTCCTATTTCCACTATTCTTGATTTCCTAACTGATATTTTCCAGCATGGAGCTAGTTCTTCTACTGTCAAAGTTCAGTTGGCGGCCATTTCCAATTTTCATGTGGGCGAGAATACTGCATCCCTAGCATCTTCCAGACTGTGTAAAGCTTTTATCAAAGGCACCTTTTTGCTACGCCCCCCCTGGACAAAGATCATGTTCCCCCATGGGACCTTACTTTGGTTCTCCAAGCTCTGGTCGCTCTGCCTTTCGAGTCTGCTGCTACTTCAGATCTGAAATTTCTATAGTGGAAAACAGCTTTTCTGGTAGCTATTACCTCTGCTAGAAGGGTTTTGGAATTACAGGCCTTGTCCATCAAACTTCCATACATGATTTTTCATAAAGACAGTTTGGGATGAGAGTGTGGGAATGAGCGATCTCCACCAGTCGCTTTCTCATTGCAGCGCACTTTCCAAGATGGTCCAACATTCTAGCGGACAGGCTAAGTCATACCATTCTGGTGTCTTATGAGTGGTCTCTGAATTTGTCAGTAGCGGAACAGATCTTCAGCGAGTGGGGTCAACCTTGCTGCGATCTCTTCACATCTCTTTCCAATGCGAAGTGCAGCAGGTTTTTCGCTCTGAACCCCCCTCCGGGGGAGTCCCCCATAGATGCTCTAATTCATGCTTGGCCTCCCGGACCTTTGTATGCTGACCCACCAGTACCTCTCATTATGAGGTTTCTACAGAAAGCTTGTAGACTGGGGAACAAGGTGATCCTCATTGCCCCATTTTGGCCTCACCAGGCATGCTTTCCCTTCCTTTGGTCTCACCTTCTGGCTGCACCTTGGATCCTAAATCCCATTCAGGATCTGATTTCACACCCCTCAGGGGTGCCTCATCCAAATCTGCACAGCCTGAAGCTCACGACTTGGCTGCTCCAGTTCTTGTAATTGCTAGGACTCCTGGACTATCCTCCTCAGTTAGATCTATCTTGGTAGCTGCTCATAAGTCTTCAACCAGAAAAATTTATCGCAGCAAGTGGAAACGTTTTTCCTTTTGGGCCTCTCAGAGGAGTTTAGATCTTTTCATGGCTCCTATTTTCACTATTCTTCATTTCCTAGCTGATATTTTCCAGCATGGAGCTAGTTCTTCGACTGTCAAAGTTCAGTTGGTGGCCATTTCCCATTTTCATGTGGGCGAGAATTCTGCATCCTTAGCATCTTCCAGACTGTGTAAAGCTTTTATCAAAGGCACCTTTTTTCTACACCCCCCCCAGTCAAAGAATCTGTTCCCCCATTGGACCTTACTATGGTTCTCCAAGCTCTGGTCGCTCCGCCTTTCTAGCCTGCTGCTACTGCAGATCTGAAATTTCTATAGTGGAAAACAGCTTTTCTGGTAGCTATTACCTCTGCTAGAAGGGTTTTGGAATTACAGGCCTTGTCCATCAAACTTCCATACATGATTTTTCATAAAGACAGTTTGGGATGAGAGTGTGGGAATGAGCGATCTCCACCAGTCGCTTTCTCATTGCAGCGCACTTTCCAAGATGGTCCAACATTCTAGCGGACAGGCTAAGTCATACCATTCTGGTGTCTTATGAGTGGTCTCTGAATTTGTCAGTAGCGGAACAGATCTTCAGCAAGTGGGGTCAACCTTGCTGCGATCTCTTCACATCTCTTTCCAACGCGAAGTGCAGCAGGTTTTTCACTCTGAACCCCCCTCCAGGGGAGTCCCCCATAGATGCTCTAATTCATGCTTGGCCTCCCGGACCTTTGTATGCTGACCCACCAGTACCTCTCATTATGAGGTTTCTACAGAAAGCTTGTAGACTGGGGAACAAGGTGATCCTCATTGCCCCATTTTGGCCTCACCAGGCATGCTTTCCCTTCCTTTGGTCTCACCTTCTGGCTGCACCTTGGATCCTAAATCCCATTCAGGATCTGATTTCACACCCCTCAGGGGTGCCTCATCCAAATCTGCACAGCCTGAAGCTCACGACTTGGCTGCTCCAGTTCTTGTAATTGCTAGGACTCCTGGACTATCCTCCTCAGTTAGATCTATCTTGGTAGCTGCTCATAAGTCTTCAACCAGAAAAATTTATCGCAGCAAGTGGAAACGTTTTTCCTTTTGGGCCTCTCAGAGGAGTTTAGATCTTTTCATGGCTCCTATTTTCACTATTCTTCATTTCCTAGCTGATATTTTCCAGCATGGAGCTAGTTCTTCGACTGTCAAAGTTCAGTTGGTGGCCATTTCCCATTTTCATGTGGGCGAGAATTCTGCATCCTTAGCATCTTCCAGACTGTGTAAAGCTTTTATCAAAGGCACCTTTTTTCTACACCCCCCCAGTCAAAGAATCTGTTCCCCCATTGGACCTTACTATGGTTCTCCAAGCTCTGGTCGCTCCGCCTTTCTAGCCTGCTGCTACTGCAGATCTGAAATTTCTATAGTGGAAAACAGCTTTTCTGGTAGCTATTACCTCTGCTAGAAGGGTTTCAGTATTACAGGCCTTGTCCATCAAACTTCCGTACATGATTTTTCATAAAGACAGAGTTTGGGATGAGAGTGTGGGAATAGGCGATCTCCACCAGTCGCTTTCTCATTGCAGCGCACATTCCGGGACGGTCCAACATTTTAGCGGACAGGCTAAGCTGGACCATTCTTGTGTCTTACGAATGGTCTCTGAATCTGTCAGTAGCGGAACAGATCTTCAGCAAGTGGGGTCAACCTTGCTGCGATCTCTTCGCATCTCCTTCCAAAGCGAAGTGCAGCAGGTTTTATGCTCTGAACCCCCCTCTGGGGGAGTCCCCAAGAGATGCTCTAGTTCATGCTTGGCCTCCCAGTCCTTTGTATGCCTACCCACCAGTACCTCTCATTCTGAGGTTTCTACAGAAAGCTTGTCGACTGGGGAGCAAGGTGATCCTCATTGCCCCATTCTGTCCTCGCCAGGTATGCTTTCCCTTCCTTTGGTCTCACCTTCTGGCTCTACCTTGGATCCTACATCCCATTCAGGATCTGAATTCACACCCTTCAGGGGGTGCCTCATCCAAATCTGGACAGCCTGAAGCTCATGGCTTGGCTGCTCCAGTTCTCGTAATTGCTAGGACTCCCAGACTATCCTCCTCAGTTAGATCTATCTTGGTAGCTGCTCATAAGTCTTCAACCAGAAAAGTTTATCACAGCAAGTGGAAACGTTTTTCCTTCTGGGTCTCTCAGAGGAGTTTAGATCCTTTCACGGCTCCTATTTCCACTATTCTTGATTACCTAGCTGATATTTTCCAGCATGGAGCTAGTTCTTCTTCTGTCAAAGTTCAGTTGGCGGCCATTTCCCATTTTCATGTGGGCGAGAATACTGCATCCTTAGCATCTTCCAGACTGTGTAAAGCTTTTATCAAAGGCACCTTTTTGCTACGCCCCCCGGACGAAGATCCTGTTCCCCCATAGGACCTTACTATGGTTCTCCAAGCTCTGGTCGCTCTGCCTTTCGAGTCTGCTGCTACTGCAGATCTGAAATTTCTATAGTGGAAAACAGCTTTTCTGGTAGCTATTACCTCTGCTAGAAGGGTTTTGGAATTACAGGCCTTGTCCATCAAACTTCCATACATGATTTTTCATAAAGACAGAGTTTGGGATGAGAGTGTGGGAATGAGCGATCTCCACCAGTCGCTTTCTCATTGCAGCGCACATTCCGGGATGATCCAACATTCTAGCGGACAGGCTAAGTCATACCATTCTGGTGTCTTATGAGTGGTCTCTGAATTTGTCAGTGGCGGAACAGATCTTCAGCGAGTGGGGTCAACCTTGCTGCAATCTCTTTGCATCTCTTTCCAACGTGAAGTGCAGCAGGTTTTTCGCTCTGAACCCCCCTCCAGGGGAGTCCCCCAGAGACGCTGTAGTTCATGCTTGGCCTCCCGGTCCTTTGTATGCTTACCCACTATTACCTCTCATTCTGAGGTTTCTACAGAAAGCTTGTCGACTGGGGAACAAGGTGATCCTCATTGCCCCATTCTGGCCTCACCAGGCATGCTTTCCCTTCCTTTGGTCTCACCTTCTGGCTACACCTTAGATCCTAGATCCCATTCAGGATCTGATTTTACACCCCACAGTGGTGCCTCATCCGAATCTGGACAGCCTGAAGCTCACAGCTTGGCTGCTCCAGTTCTTGTAATTGCTAGGACTCCTGGACTATCCTCCTCAGTTAGATCTATCTTGGTAGCTGCTGATAAGTCTTCAACCAGAAAAGTTTATCGCAGCAAGTGGAAACGTTTTTCCTTTTGGGCCTCTCAGAGGAGTTTAGATCCTTGCATGGCTCCTATTTCCACTATTCTTCATTTCCTAGCTGATATTTTCCGGCATGGAACTAGTTCTTCTACTGTCAAAGTTCAGTTGGCGGCCATTTCCCATTTTCTTGTGGGCGAGAATTCTGCATCCTTAGCATCTTCCAGACTGTGTAAAGCTTTTATCAAAGGCACCTTTTTTCTACACCCCCCCCGGTCAAAGATCCTGTTCTCCTGTGGGACCTTACTCTGGTTCTCCAAGCTCTGGTCGCTCTGTCTTTCGAGCCTGCTGCTACTGCAGATCTGAAATTTTCATAGTGGAAAACAGCTTTTCTGGTAGCTATTACCTCTGCTAGAAGGGTTTCAGAATTACAGGCCTTGTCCATCAAACTTCCGTACATGATTTTTCATAAAGACAGAGTTTGGGATGAGAGTGTGGGAATGGGTGATCTCCACCAGTCGCTTTCTCATTGCAACGCACATTCCAGGACGGTCCAACATTTTAGCGGACAGGCTAAGCCGGACCATTCATATGTCTTATGAGTGGTCTCTGAATCTGTCAATAGCGGAACAGATCTTCAGAGAGTGGGGTCAACCTTGTTGCGATCTCTTCGCATCTCCTTCCAAAGCGAAGTGCAGCAGGTTTTCCGCTCTGAACCCCCCTCCAGGGGAGTCCCCCAGAGATACTCTAGTTCATGCTTGGCTTCCCAGTCCTTTGTATGCTTACCCAGCAGTACCTCTTATTCTGAGGTTTCTTCAGAAAGCTTGTCGACTGGGGAGCAAGGTGATCCTCATTGCCCCATTCTGGCCTCGACAGGTATGCTTTGCCTTCCTTTGGTCTCACCTTCTGGCTCCCCCTTGTGTCCTAGTTCCTATTCAGGATCTGATTTCACACCTCTCAGGGGTGCCTCATCCAAATCTGGACAGCCTGAAGCTCACGGCTTAGCTTCTCCAGTTCTCGTAATTGCTAGGACTCCCAGACTATCCTCCTCAGTTAGATCTATCTTGGTAGCTGCTCATAAGTCTTCAACCAGAAAAGTTTATCGCAGCAAGTGGAAACGTTTTTCCTTCTGGGTCTCTCAGAGGTGTTTAGATCCTTTCACGGCTCCTATTTTCACTATTCGTCATTTCCTAGCTGATATTTTCCATCATGGAGCTAGTTCTTCTACTGTCAAAGTTCAGTTGGCGGCCATTTCCCATTTTCATGTGAAGAGAATTCTGCATCCTTAACATCTTCCAGACTATGTAAAGCTTTTATCAAAGGCACCTTTTTGCTACGCCCCCCAGTCAAAGATCCTGTTCCCCCGTGGGACCTTACTATGGTTCTCCAAGCTCTGGTCGCTCTGCCTTTCGAGCCTGTTGCTACTGCAGATCTGAAATTTCTATAGTGGAAAAGAGCTTTTCTGGTAGCTATTACCTCTGCCAGAAGGGTTTTGGAATTACAGACCTTGTCCATCAAATTTCCATACATGATTTTTCATAAAGACAGAGTTTCTCTTCAAACCAATTCATCCTTTCTTCCTAAGTTGACATCACCAGTCAGTATCAATCAGATTAGAAATTTGCCTGTGTTCTTTCCTACTTTTTATGAACAAGATGGAATACAAGCTACATATGTTGGATGTTCATAGACAGTTACAATTCTATTTACATAGGACAAAAAAATTTCATAAATCCGATCAATTGTTTCCTTCCTTCTGTAAACCCTTTTTGGGAAAACCTATCTCCAAGGTCACTGTAGCTAGACGGATTTCTTCATGCATCCTGCAGGTCTGAAGACAGAGGCATGTCTCCTCCAGGTCAGGTAAAAGCTCATTCCACTAGGTTCATGGCTAAGTCTGCGGCTTTCTGGTCTAGAGTGTCTGGGTGATATTTTCCCTGCAGCTACGTGGTCCTCATCTCATACTTTTATTTTTCATTACAAATTGGATTTGACTTCCAGAAGGAGAGCATCTTTTGGCTCCACGGTACTTCGAAATATCCTTCCATGAGAACCTCCCAGGAGTTTAGTAGCTGGGGACTCTGTCCCACAGGTTGAAGGCCAAATGAAGTAAACTACTTCAGATAAAGAAGTTATGTACTCACCATAATGTTCCATCTGAGTAGCTGTACACCATTTATCTTCAACCGTCCCTCCCTCCTTCCCTCGAATCTTGGCGTATGTTCAGCCTACGGGCTGCAGTATAGGCCACACATATTTTATTAGGTCGGATTCTATGTATAAGTTCAGCAAACTCGATCTGGGGATGGAAGGCAGTGGAAGTATATTATGGGTAAGGGGAGGAGTCTGGTGCTCGGAGCTGATGCTAGTAATATTTGCCGGCTCGGATCCGATACGGATTCATATTGCCACAGGTTGAAGACAAATGAAGTACAACTACTCAGATGGAACGTTATGGTGAGTACATGACTTCATTTTTAGGCCGCCTTATGTAGTTTGATCACACCTGTAACAGTGCACTTCCTCAGCACTCTGGACAGTACCAAGTGAAGAAATTCCACCTAACATATACTTACCTCTGTGGCACACGATGTGAGCACATTGAGTTGAAATAAAGAACACAGCTGATTAAGGGTTTGAATCCAACTAAAAGGTTCTTCTACAATGGGTATAAGAGTCCCATTTGTCACAACATTTTTATTAGGACAGTAACAGTAAAAAAAAAATGATACTATTAAACATATTTCTTGCATCAGTAATGGATACATAAGGAAACTTTTTAATTTAGCATATATCTTTAATGTTTCACATACATACATACAGCTTCAAGCCAATGTGTGTCTAATTTTTTTTAATCTGACAGCGATGACATTTAATGTAAAATTCACTTACATATGTATGATGAACACAATCATTTTATTATAATCATTATGACTCATTGCATATCTAAGTTATGTTTTTAGAACAGTTGTGTCTTGTGTAGTATGTATGTAACATACCCCAACCTGCATTACTCAGCTCATTCAACTGCATCCATCTGAAATATATTTACAAACAGAAATAATGACTTTTACATAGGAAAGCATTCCCATGACTAATTAAAATCACACACATACAGGGCTCTCTGAAGTGTATCTGCATTCATTCCCAAGTTAACATAATTCTAATTTGCATGCTTTAAAGGTAGTTCTCATGTGACAATGTCGTTTAATAAGCTAACTTTCAGTTTTTGCATGCTTTATCCCATGGTTCAGTTCCCAGCTGGTACAGCAATATTTTAACGTTTTGTAAGCCTTAACATCACAATATTTCACAATTAATCCTGTTTCTCCTTCTAAACTGCAAATAGTAAAAGCCATGCCATTAAGCATTCCATTGTTGAACATTGGAACCTGTGTTAGTAGGCTGAACATCACATGTGGCAAAGCTGAATGCCATGATGTTAAGTTGTCAATCTCGCCTTCATTCTTGCTGGATGGGTTCGGAGCCGATCCTCGGCTCTGACTCGGCCAATACTAAAGCTCGAGAGCTAATTCCACCGGCTCGAGGCTCCCCTATATCCCACAATGCTAGGCGGTAACTACTCAGATCTCGTTTGCCGCTATAGCTGACGAGGTGCTTTTCTACCGGCTCAGGCAGGTGAGTTAGACTTTTACCTTATTAGGTACTTCTTAAACCCCCTTTATGTTAAGTTGTCAATCTCGCCTTCATTCTTGCTTGATGGGTTCGGAGCCGATCCTCGGCTCCGACTCGGCACTTGCTAAGCTCGAGAGTCACTTTTACCAGCTCGAGGCAGCCCCATATCCCATGATGCAAGGCGGTAAGTACCCAGATCTCGTTTGCCGCTTCGCTGATGAGGTCCTCCTTTTACCAGCTCCTGGTAAGTGATTTGCTACTTTGCTATTTTAGCCCCTTTTAACAAAAAAACCCTTAATTGTTAGTTTTATATCAGTTTTAAACCTTTTCTGACAGAAATTCTCTGTCTCTTCTTACTTTTTTAGTCAGACTTTCACCCATCCCATCCCCCCCCCCTGTTAGGGTGTGTGTGTGTGTTTACTAGTTATACCTTTTGGTATATTTAATTTAATTTCTTTGACTGGTGTGTGTGTCTGTGTGTTGTTACACCATGTCTAAAGAAAGGGTCTCAGGCTTTAAGAAGTGTGACTCGTGCTGTCAGAAAATGTCTCTGACAGACGGTCACACTTCTTGCCTGTACTGTCTGGGGCCTCTTCACCTGCAGGACTCCTGTGCTATATGTCATTCTTTCAGCCAGAGAGTCCTGCAGGAAGAAATAAACTGATTTTGAGGGGCCTTCTTAAGCCGGAGGGCTCTCCGGCTAAGTCGGCTCCATCCAAGACTTCTAAGTCTTCCAAGGCCCAGGCTTCTGTGTCCAAGCCTGCGGCCTCGGCTCCGACTCATTCTGAGTCGAGATCGCTCGGCTGGAGCCGATTCTGGTTAACTAAACCTTCAGCACCGATGGCTATCGGTGCCGATTCTGTTCGACCACTTCGTGTCGGCTCCGATCGGTTCCGACCACCATGTGGCTCAGGCATCGGTGTCGGCTCCGATCGGCTCCGACACCGTTACTTTGTGGCTGTATCGGCTCGGCTGGAGCCGATGCATCAGCTACCTGTCGGCTCCGATAAGTTGTCGGCTCCGACAGGTTCAATAGTTTCATCGGTTCCGATGGCTCCTTCGAGGAAGAGGTCTAGGTCTCCTTCCTTGGAGCCGATACTTCGGCTCGGCTTCACCTCTCCTCTCGAACGGAGCCATCGGAGCCGATCTTCAAGGTCATCCAGGCTTTCTGACCATGATTTAGAGAGAGTGGTCAGTAGATTACTTAAGTCACAGGCACTGGCCCAAATGTTACATAGTCCGTCTCAACAGACGGCTATTGGTCCACACCCATTGCAGTTCCTCCTTCAACTCTACCCCAGAGCTTGGAGTTGGAGTCTTCGAATGGTTACTGCTACGGCTGAGGGACAGATACCCCCTTCTGTTCCTTCAGCCTCTACTCTTATCTCCTCTTGAGGCCTTCCTTAGAGGGATTCGGTGGCGGGCTTCCATGGTCTCCTCCGAGGGGTGAGTGGCATCGGACCCTTGTCCGCACCGCTCTTCCCTTGGAGCCTCGGCCTTGGTGAGCTCTGCTCCGACATCTGCCTCGGAGACTTCCCTTTCGGTGGTCCCTGGAGTTCCTAGCTCTGCGGAACGGGTTCTCTCGGACCTTCCTGGGAGGGGAGCATTCGAGGTGATGAAGAGTGTGCTGGCCACGGGTATCAGCCAGCAGTCTGTTCCCTTAGCTCCTCCCTCTATAGTGCCTGTTGACATCTCTGCCACTTCTCTTGCTACAGGACCCAGAGATCCTCCACCTCAGGTTTCCCCATTGGGAATATCCCCCTCTTCCGAGGATTCTCCTGATGTTTCGGGAGATCCTCCTAGGAAGAGGACCTGTAAGAGGAAACATGTAGACTCCCCCGAGTCTATCACTTCAGATACTGACTTAGATGAGTCAGAGGGATCCCCAAGATCCCCCTCTGAGGATGTCTCCTTCTCAGACATCCTAGAACTCCTTAGACAGAGGGGAAACTGGCCCACCAATAATCCCTCTGAGGATGAGTCAGTATACCTAGAGGCGTTTGGATCTCGGCCCTCCACCTCCTGGGTGTCTCTGCCTATCGACCCCCTTATGCAGGTTATTGCCCGAAAGGCATGGGCTGCTCCTGACTCTGTAGAGCCAGTCCCTAGGAGGCCTTCAAAATTTATTACTGCCCCGTGTGATAAGCAATTCCTCACTAAGGGTGTCCCCGCTGATGCCATGGTGGTGGCTGCTGCCACCAAGAAGGAACTTGCAGATCCTTCCGTACCCGTCCATCCTCCTAATAAGGACTCTAGGACCATGGATAGGTACGGTAAGCGGATGTTTTCCTCAGCAACCTTTGCTATGCGTTCGCTGAATTACCTATGTCACTTCACCAGACTCCAAAGGGATATCCTTAAGGAGCTAGGTGATGTTGTACAGGATCCTACAGCTGCAGGGGCTCAGGAAAAAATTGCTTCGCAGCTAGGAACCCTTAATTCCATTGCAAACTCCTCCATGCGGCTAATATCATATGCTGCTGATGGAGCGAGTAGGGCCGCAGGTACAGGTGTGGCTCTTAGACGCCAAGCCTGGATGCGGCTATGTGATTTTGCAGATCCCTTTAAGGCGTCCTTCACAAATTCTCCCTTTGATGGGTCAGCTTTGTTTGGCCCTCAAGTGAAGGAAACTTTGACCAGGTGTGAGCAGGACGGCAAGACTCTTTCTGCCGTAGGAGTCCGTTTTCCACCCCTTCTAGACCTTACCCCAAAGGACAGAAAGGTGGCAAAATGTGGTTCCATAAATCCCAAGGAGTCACGCCGATTCACGTGGTCAGTTTACCCCTAGAGGCAGAGGGGTAACAACAACAGACGCCACTCTAGAGGCAGAGGGGTCCAAAAAAACCAGGGAAACAGAGAGCCTCTCTCTGACAAGCCCTTTCAGCATCCCTGAGATGTTGCCCGGCTGTCCCTCCTTGGAGGCAGTCGGGGGAAGATTATCACTGTACCCAGAAGCCTGGCACTCCCTCACTCAAGACAGATGGGTACAGTCGATCATATCCAAGGGTTACATAATTCCTTTCGAGGAAAGTCCTTTCTACCCTTCAAATTCCCTTCCAGATGTACCACCCGGTCTAAGGGAAATTGCAGAGTTAGAAGTCTCAAAACTACTGCAAAAAAAGAGCCATTCAGCCAGTTACAACAGACCATTCAGAGCCGGAATCTACTCAAGGTTCTTTTGGTCCCCAAAAGACGGGAGACTGGAGACCAATATTGGATCTCAGCAGACTCAACAAGTCTGTGAGGAAGACAAGATTCAATGGTCACTCTTCAGTCAATTCTGCCCTTCTTACAGAAGGACAACTGGATGTGCTCAATAGATCTTCAGGATGCGTACTATCACATCAAAATTCACAGACGCTCCAGGAGATTTCTCCGCTTTCGGCTGGGGTCCAGTCATTTCCAGTTCAGAGCCCTGCCCTTTGGTCTCACTACAGCCCCCAGAGTGTTCACCAAATGCATGGCAGTGGTCACGGCTCACCTGAGACGTCAAGGATTCCAGGTGTTTCCGTATCTCGACGACTGGCTCCTTTCAGCCACCACCAGGCATCAGCTTATTCAAGCCAGAGATTACACAATAAAGCTTTGTACTCTTTTGGGCATCTCGATCAACTTTGAAAAGTCATCCTTATCGCCCTGCCAGTCTATTACTTTCATAGGCGCAAACTTAAACACTGTTCGGATGTCAGCTACCCTTACACATCAAAGAGTTTCAGACATTCAAAGTCATGTCAGGATCATTCTAGCCAACAAGAAAGTACAGGCCAGAATGGTTCTAAAGGTATTAGGCCTCATGGCTGCGGCCATTACTCTTTTCCCCTGGCTCGCTTCTACATGCCTTCTTCAGTGGATGCTGTTCACACAGTGGTCACCAACAACTTCCAATGCGTCACCAGATTCTGGTGACACAGACTTGCAAAGATCATCTTGCTTGGTGGATCACATCTCCCCAGGTTCACCAAGGCAGACACTTTGTACCCCCATCCCGGTAGCCACTGTCACCACGGATGCCTCCCTGATCGGGTGGGGGTCATTATCAGGGCAGGATGGTTCATGGGACGTGGCAGCCGTTCGAGTACCACCTGCACATAAATGTCCTGGAGATGAGAGCAGTGCTTTTAACGTTGCAAGCCCTCAACGACTTTCTTCCCGTGCGGACAATTGCAGTCCACACAGACAACATGTCTGTAGTTTGGTATATCAACAAACAGGGCGGAACCAAGTCCTACCCCTTGTGTCGAGAAGCGCTCAGACTATGGCAATGGGCAATCTCCTCTCATCGGTTTCTGGTAGCAACGCATATCCCTGGGAAAACCAACATTGTAGCGGACAGATTGAGCAGAGCTATTCTCATGCCTCACGAGTGGTCTCTCAAGCAATCTATAGCGGAAGAGATTTTTCTGGAATGGGGTCGTCCATGTTGCGATCTTTTTGCTACTCCCCAAAACAGCAAATGCCCAGACTTCTTCTCTCTCTTCCCTCTTCCAGGCCATCCCCCCAGAGACGCTCTGACCCAGGATTGGCCCCAGGGACTTCTTTATGCCTTTCCTCCATTTCCTCTGATCCCTCAAGTTATCCAGAAAGCAAACGTTTTGAGAGCCAAATTGATTCTCATTGCTCCTTACTGGCCTCGACAAGTTTGGTTCCCATTCCTCCATCGTCACCTTTTGGTGCAGCCGTGGCATCTGGACCCAGTGCCAGATCTACTGATTCATCAATCCGGTCAGCTGCACCGGTCTATCCCTTCTCTCAACCTCACAGCATGGTTGCTCCACTTCCTTCCTTAGCCAGGCTTCCTTTGATCTCTAACCCTGTTAGAGACATCATAGTAGCTTCTTTAAAATCCTCTACCAGGAGGATTTATGCAAGCAAATGGAAACGTTTCTCTTATTGGGCTAATGCCAAGAATATTGATCCTTTCACTGCCCCTGTTCAGGCAGTCCTGGACTTCTTAGCAGAGATTTTTCATGCAGGCTCCTCTTCTTCCACAGTCAGAGTTCAATTGGCTGCTATCTCGAACTTTCATGTCGGGATTGCAGATCACAATATTATGTCCCATAGGCTTTGTAGGGCCTTCTTGAAAGGAATTTTCCTGCTAAAGCCTCCAATCAGGAATCCTCCTCCTCAATGGGATCTAAATTTAGTGCTGACATCCTTGATTCTTCCCCTTCGAGCCAGCTGTTTCTTGCTCCCTAAAATTTCTTTCTTGGAAAACTTTATTCCTAGTAGCTATTGCATCGGCCAGGAGGGTGTCTGAACTTCATGCTCTATCGGTTCGACCCCGGTATTTGGTTTTCACAAAGACAGAGTATCATTGAGAACTAATCCGACCTTTTGCCTAAGGTCGCCTCAAAGACCAATTTGAATCAATCCATTGATCTCCTGTATTTTTCCCAAACTATTCAGACAGAGCCGAACAAAAACTACATTATCTTGATGTCCATCGCCAACTCAGATATTATTTGGACAGAACTAAAAATTTTAGGAAATCTGATCAACTTTTTGTTTCCTATGCGGATAACAAGAAAGGCCTTCCTGTCTCTAAAGTGACCTTGTCTAGATGGCTTTCTTCGGTCATCTCTGAAATTTATCTGCTCAGGGGAAAACAGCTGTGCTCAAAACCTAAAGCACATTCAACTAGGAGCTTAGCTACTTCTACAGCCTTTCAAGCTAGACTTCCTTTAGACACTATTTGTGCAGCGCCACTTGGGCCACTCCTCATACTTTTGTTTCCCATTACAAATTGGACTTGGCCTCCAGGGATAGAGCCAGTTTTGGCTCTACAGTCCTCAAGAGTCTGTTCCATTGAGCCACCCAGGATAGAGATGCTAGGGGCGGTCCCATCAAGCAGAATGAAGGCGAGATTGACAACTTAACATTTAGAAGTTATGTACCTACCATAACGTTCCATGTTAGTTGTCTTCTCGCCTTCTTTCTTCGACCCTCCCTCCTTCCCCCGAGCCTGGACAGACCTTGTTTCTCTAAGGAGTTATTATGCTGAAGACCATTCAGTCCTGGTCTTTCTTACATCCTGTAGGCTTTCTTTCTTTCTTTCTTCCTTTGGGAAGTGTTTTATGCTTGGTGCTACTGCCCTTTGTCATCAAACGAGATCTGGGTACTTACCGCCTTGCATCATGGGATATGGGGCTGCCTCGAGCTGGTAAAAGTGACTCTCGAGCTTAGCAAGTGCCGAGTCGGAGCCGAGGATCGGCTCCGAACCCATCAAGCAAGAAAGAAGGCGAGAGAAGACAACTAACATGGAACGTTATGGTAGGTACATAACTTCTAATTTGTTGTGATACCATAACTTTTTAGTTTAATTAAATATTTAGATAAATCGACCCCTGTTTGCCGAGTCTTTTTTCCCCTTTCTTCCCTTATCTTGTAGGCCTTCGGCCCCTACCCTTCCCCCAGTCCATTAGTGACTAAGCTAGTTCTTTTCTGTTAAGGGCTTGTGTGTGTGTGTTTGTGGCTTGCTTTAGCCTTAATAATTTAATTTAATAATTTTTTCTTTAAAGGGTGTGTCTGTAGTGTGTTTGTGTTGTGTCAGGCACTCCTTTTTACAATGTCAAAAGACAAGGTCTCAGGCTTCAAGAAGTGTGACTCGTGCTGTCAGAAAATGTCTCTGACAGACGGTCACACTTCTTGTGTGTATTGCCTGGGGCCTTTGCACCTGCAGGACTCTTGTGCTGTTTGTCATGGGTTTAGCCCTAGAGTCCTGCAGGAACGCAAGAATAAACTGATCTTGCAGGGCTTATTAAAGCCTGAAGGCCCCCCGACTCAGTCTGTGTTGGGGAAGCCTTCCAAAACTTCCAAACAGTCGGCTCCGGTTCCAGAGTCGACTGCTGGAAAGACTAAGTCGGCTTCGACATCAGCTCCGGCTGGAGACGATGTTTCTAAGCCTCATACTGTTACCTCGGCTCCGGCTGGAGCCGAGGCTGATAAAACTTTTATCGGAGCCACAGTCTAGGAAGAGGTCCAGATCCTCCTCTATCGGCCTCGTGCATTCGGCGCCAGGAGCCCCTCTTCTTTCGGAACGAAGCCATAAAACTCATTCCTCACAGTCTTCCAGGTTATCTGACCATGATTTGCAAAGGGTAGTGAGTAGACTTCTCAAGTCCGAGGCATTGGTCCAAATGCTGCATAGCCCGACTCACCAGTCAGTGGCTATTTCCGTTCCCCAATACATGCCTCCTCCGACTCCTTTGAGTTCGGAGCCAGGGCTTGTCGGAGCCATGACTGTCGGTGTGTCGGATCCGATACCTTCCATTTCGGCTCCGTCGTCTGCTCCGATCTCCTCCTTGGAGGGATCTCGGCGCCGGGCTTCCCTCGTCCGCTCCGAAGGGGTGAGTGGCATCGGACCCTGGTCCGACCCCGCTCTCCCTCTCGGGGCTTCGGCGTTGGTGAGTTTGGCTCCGACATCATCTTTGGAGCTATCCCTGTCGGTGCCGGGGGAGGTCCTTGTCTCTTCGGAGCGGGGGCCTCTGGCCTTGCCTGACAGGGGTGCCTTCGAGGTCATGCGGAGCGTGCTAGAACCAGGTTCTGCCCCACAGTCAGCTCCTTCAGCCCCTCCATCTACAGTGCCTGCGGTGATTTCTACTCACTCCCTTGTCTTAGACCGCAGAGAGCCAACTCCTCAAGTTTCCCCATTGGGAATTTCCTCCTCTTCTGAGGCCTCTCCTGACCCTGCAGGAGATCCCCCAAGGAAGAGGCAGTGCAAGAGGAAGCACATCGACTCCCCTGAGTCTATCACCTCTGACACTGACTTAGAGGAATCCGAAGGTTCCCCTCGATCCCCCTCTGAGGATGTCTCCTTTGCTGACATCCTTGAGATCCTGAAACAGAGGGGGAACTGGCCAGCCCTTAACCCTTCGGAGGATGAGTCAGTGTATCTTGAAGCATTTGGCTGTCGCCCTTCTACCTCCTGGGTGTCCCCTCCCTTTGACCCCCTTATGGAAGTGGTGGCAAGGAAGGCTTGGACGGCTCCTGACTCAGTGGAACCCACCCCGAGGAGACCATCTAAATTTATTACTGCCCCCAGAGATAAAGATTTTTTATCCAAAGGTGTCCCTGTTGATGCCATGGTGGTGGCTGTGGCCACTAAGAAGGAGTTAGCTGATCCTTCGGTTCCTGTCCATCCTCCTAATAAGGAATCTAGGACCATGGACAGGTACGGCAAGCGGATGTTCTCATCAGCGACCTTTTCAATGCGGCCGCTGAACTACTTATGCCACTTCACTCGTCTCCAGAGAGATTTACTCAAGGATATGGGTGAACTGATAAAGGATCCTACAGCTGAGGGGTTCAAAGACACAGTGAACTCCCAGTTGGCAACCCTGAATTCCATCGTTAACTCCTCCACGTGGCTGTTCTCATATGTAGCAGATGGGGCGAGTAGAGCCGCAGGCACAGGTGTTGCCTTACAACGTCATGCCTGGATGCGGCTATGCAACTTTGCGGACCCTTTCAAGGCATCCTTCACCAATTCTCCCTTTGATGGATCATCCTTGTTTGGTCCAAAGGTGAAGGATACATTGACCAGGTGCGAGGTAGAAGGTAAGACTCTCTCTGCTGTAGGAGTCCGTTTTTCTACCCCTTCTAGACCCTATCCCAAAGGTCAAAGGGGAGGAAAGATGTGGTTCTGCAAACAATCCCAGGGAGTCTCATCTGACGCACAAGGCCGATTCCCCTCTAGAGGCAGAGGGGGGAATAATAATAGACGCCGCCCTAAAGGCAGAGGAGGTCTGCAAAACCAGGGTAACAGAGAACTGTTCTCTGACAAACCCTTTCAGCATCCCTGAGGGGCTGCCCGGCTGTCCACCTTCAGAGGCAGTCGGGGGAAGGTTATCCCTGTACCCAGAAGCCTGGCTTTCCCTTACTCAAGACAAATGGGTACAGTCGATCATATCCGAGGGTTACAAAATTCCCTTTATTAACATCCCAACCCAACCCAAAAGATCCCTTCCAGATGTTCCACCCGGTCTAAGGGAACAAGCAGCATTAGAAATTTCAAAGCTGCTATCAAAAAGAGCTATCCAATCAGTCCCGGCAGACCAGCAAGGATCAGGAATCTACTCCAAATTCTTTTTGGTACCAAAGAAAACAAGGGACTGGAGACCCATACTGGATCTCAGCTACTTAAACAAGTATGTCAGGAAAACAAAATTCCGGATGGTCACGCTACAGTCCATTCTACCCTTCTTGGGTCAGGACAATTGGATGTGCTCGATAGATCTTCAGGACGCGTACTACCACATCAAAATGAACAGACGCTCCAGGAGATATCTCCGCTTCAGGCTGGGAGCCAGTCACTACCAGTTCAGGGCCCTGCCCTTTGGTCTCACTACAGCCCCCGTGTGTTCACCAAATGCATGGCAGTGGTCGCGGCTCACTTGAGACGTCAAGGATTCCAGGTGTTTCCATATTTGGATGACTGGCTCCTTACCGCCACCACCAGACATCAGCTTCTTCTATCCAGGGACTTCACCATCCAGTCTTGCCAAGCTCTAGGCATTTCGATAAATTTCGAAAAATCTGCCTTGTTGCCTTGTCAATCTATTACCTTTATAGGCACCACCTTAGACACACTCAATCTTTCAGCCAGACTCACAGAGCAGAGAGTGTCAGACATTCGGAACCAAGTTGCCCTTCTCTTACAATGCAACAAAGTCAAAGCCAGACTAGTTTTGAAGGTACTAGGACTCATGGCAGCAGCTATTCCCCTTCTCCCCTTAGCTCGCTTTCACATGAGGATCCTCCAATGGATGCTGTTTACTCAATGGTCCTTTCAGCAGCTCCCGATGTCCCATACCATATTGATAACTCAATCATGCAAGAATCAACTGTCTTGGTGGATCACATCACCTCAACTTCTCCGAGGAAGACCCTTCACTCCCCCCCCCCCAGTCGCCACGTTGACAACAGACGCCTCCCTGATCGGGTGGGGGGGGGCATTATCAGGACAGGACAGTCCAGGGCACGTGGCAACCTTTCGAGTGCCACTTGCACATAAACGTCTTAGAGATGAGAGCAGTGCTTTTAGCGTTGCAAGCCCTTCACGACTCTCTTCCCACTGGGACTATTGCAATTCAAACGGACAACATGTCCGTAGTGTGGTACATCAACAAACAAGGCGGAACCAGATCATACCCTTTATGTCGAGAGGCACTCAGACTTTGGCAATGGGCGATCTCTTCTCAGCGTTTTCTGATAGCAACGCACATTCCCGGGAAATTCAACGTTATTGCAGACAAATTGAGCAGAACAATTCTCATGCCCCACGAGTGGTCTCTAAAGAAATCAGTTCTAGAAGAAGTATTCCTAAGATGGGGCCAGCCTTGCTGCGATCTTTTTGCTACTCCCCAAAACAGCAAGTGTCACGACTTCTTCACTCTCTTCCCGTTACCAGGCCATCCCACCAGAGATGCTGTAGTCCACGATTGGCCCCGGGGACTTCTATATGCCTTTCCCCCCTTTCCACTGATATCTCAACTAATTCAGAAAGCCATCACCTTGAGAGTGACAATGATCCTCATTGCCCCTTACTGGCCTTGACAGATATGGTTTCCCTTTCTTCATCATTACCTTTGGGAGCAGCCTTGGCATCTGGACCAAGTACCAGATCTGATAACCTACCAATCGGGTCAGCTGCACCAATCTCTGCCTTCTCTAAACCTCACAGCGTGGTTTCTCCGATTCCAACCTTAGCCAGGCTTCCCTCAATATCTCGCTCGGTCCGAGATATCTTGATAGCCTCTCATAAATCTTCTACCCGGAAGATTTATAGTAGCAAATGGAAACACTTTTCTTTTTGGGCAACATCAAAAAACATAGATCCCTTTTCTGCACCTGTCCAGTCTATTCTAGACTTTCTAGTAGAACTCTTTCATTTAGGATCTTCTGCATCTACCATTAGAGTTCAATTGGCTGCCATATCAAATTTTCATGTTGGTGTTTCAGAGTCTAGCATCATGGCTCACAAACTCTGTAAGGCCTTTTTAAGGGGCGTATTTCTTCTCAAACCTCCAATCAAAGATCCCCCGCCTCAATGGGATTTGAACTTGGTTCTGGCATCTTTAATTCTTCCCCCCTTCGAACCGGCGGCTTCATATTCTCTGAAGTTGCTTTCTTGGAAGACACTTTTTCTGGTAGCTATAACTTCAGTGAGAAGGGTGTCTGAACTCCATGCTCTGTGCAGTCGTCCTCCTTACTTAGTGTTTCACAAAGACAGGGTATCCCTCCGTACTAATCCATCCTTTTTGCCTAAAGTTTCCTCTCAAATAAACCTAAACCAAATTATTGATCTCCCCGTCTTTTTCCCTAACTATTCAAACAGGTCGGAGCAAAAGCTACATTTTTTGGATGTTCATCGCCAACTTAGATATTACTTAGACAGGACTAAACAATTCAGGAAATCTAATCAATTGTTTCTGTCATATGCGGAAGGGAAATTGGGCCTTCCAGTTACTAAAGTATCCCTCTCTAGATGGCTCACCTCTACAATTATCTTAATCTATGAGATCAGACATCAAAAACTACCCTCAAGACCTAGAGCTCATTCAACTAGGACATTAGCTACATCCGTAGCTTTTCAGGATAGGCTGCCAATAGATTCCATTTGTGCAGCAGCCACCTGGGCTTCTCCTCATACATTCATTTCACATTACAAATTGGACATGGTTTCCAGAAGCCGTGCCAATTTTGGTTCCACTGTTCTCAAGAGTCTGTTCCGATAGGCCACCCGGGATAAGGTGCTAGGGACGCGGTCCCATCCAGCAAGAATGAAGGCGAGATTGACAACTTAACTATAAGAAGTTATGTACCTACCATAACGTTCCATGTTAGTTGTCTTCTTCTCGCCTTCTTTCTTGTGTCCCACCCTCCTTCCCCCAAGCCTGGACAGACTGACAGGAATTCAGTTTGTGTTCTTCTTCTGGAAGTTGTCATTCCCACACGTTCTTCCACCTCTTTTATCCTTACTGAGGTCTGCCATACTTTTACGCAGATTGTTTTGAGGTGGGTTTCCTTACTCCATTCTATGGAGACTAGGATTGCTTGGTATAGCTATCAAATGAGATCTGAGTAGTTACCGCCTAGCATTGTGGGATATAGGGGAGCCTCGAGCCGGTGGAATTAGCTCTCGAGCTTTAGTATTGGCCGAGTCGGAGCCGAGGATCGGCTCCGAACCCATCCAGCAAGAAAGAAGGCGAGAAGAAGACAACTAACATGGAATGTTATGGTAGGTACATAACTTCTTATTTCACACCTTTACTGCTGTGTGATGTACGTAGTGTCATTGTGTCTGCCAATGGACCCCTCTACTTTCAATTGCACAAAAGTAGTTGGCAAAGCTGTGTGTCTTTGTGCACATCCAGTTACCTATGAGATCTGAAATGGGCAGCAATTCAGACATATTTTGTTAGACTGACTTTTGCAGATATGACTGTGAAGGGAGATAATGGTGCCAAATTTAGAGCACAAAGATGAGGTGTTGAGGAGTCCAGGATGTGTGTGCCACTGCTTGTGAAGTGCTATAGCCACTGGCTGCACTAACATCTTGAGAAGGTATACCTCAACTTGTATCTCAATCATGTATGTGTTCCCCAGTAACTCTTGCTACTTGCATTTGTCAATGAGAACACCAACTTAATTTTGTGTGGGTTCAGTACCCAGAAGCAGAAATTACTTGTTGGTACTGGTTAAGTATTTACCTTTCCATCATATATGGATCAATATGAATAAATGATCATAATTGCTTTATGTATTGCCAAACAAAATTTATTGAAAAAATACAGTACTGTGACATTTCAAGTATCTAATTTTCTCTTCTGTTTCCTTCCCTCACCCTCTCTCTCCATTTTTTATTTGTTTTTTGGTGGGGGGTTTATAATTTATTAACAATCTGCTCCTTGCTGCTGAAAAATTAATGGTCAACAGCACAGGGAGGTACACTGGCCACTGCAGTTAGGCCTGCCATACCTCCACAGATGACAGCACAGACGCCCAGCACGTCAGTTTCACAACATGTCAGTGTGGCCTCCACAACCTCTGCCTTACCTACTCCAACTGTGTCAGGTGTCTCTGCCCTGACTGCTGGTGCAGTGGTACCCTCCGGAAACAGTAGTAGAGGAGGTGGATGGAGATTTTGTCACCCGGCAGGAGCTGATAGGTCTGGTGAAGGATATAATGGAAAGGGGCCTTGGTGCACATGTCTTCGGGTTGAAAAGCTGCTACATCCCATTGCAAAGACACTACACATCCGGCATTGACTCAGGGAGCTGCTGCAGGAGACAGTGATTACAGTTCTGAGAGTGAGGACTAGAGTTTCACTTCTCAAGCTTGGATGTAGGTGCACCTCCGATGTCCCCTATCTATTCCCAATCATGGTGTCCCCCAACCTTTTGTCTCTGTCACCATTCTTGTGTGCCTTTCATGTCCTGTATGCCTGCATATGCTTCCAAACCTACTCTGCCTTCCCAACCCTCTGATTCCTAACCACCTTTCCCAACATTCCTTTCTCTTTCTCAAAAAGGTAAGAAAAATGGGTGCCTGTCCCACAAAAAAAAAAAAAAATACACACCATACATAGATTCCATTTCACCTATGTGACATAATGCCCTCCACCTTGACTAAGCCCCAGTTCCAGCTGAGGAAAAGCAACCCCAAAGCATGATAATGTCACACCATGCTTCACTGTGGGGATGGTGTTCTTTTGGTAATGTGAAGTCTTGTTTTTGTACCAAAAGTACCTTTTGGAATTGTGACCAAAAAGTTCGACCTTGGTCTCACCAGACCATAACACATTTTTCCACATGCTTTTGGGAGACCTGATATAATGTTTTGGAAATTTTAGCTGGGCCTGGATGTTTTTCTGTGTAAGAAAAGGCTTCTGTCTTGCAACTCTATCCCATAGTCCAGACATATGGAGAATACGGGAGATTATTGTCACATGTAGTACACAATCAGTACTTGCCAGAAATTCCTACAGCTCCTTTAGTGTTGCTGTAGGTCTCTTAGCAGCTTCCCTGACCAGTTTTTGTCTTGTCTTTTCGTCACTGTTGTCCCATATTTTCTCCACTTTTTGATGACTGTCTTCACTGTGATCCATGGTATATCCAATGCTGTGGAGATTTTTTTGTACCATTTTCCTGACTGATACCTTTCAACAATGAGAACCCTTTGATGCTTTGTAAGCTCTCTGCGAACCATGGCTTTTGCTGTAGCAGGTAACTGAGTAAATGTCAGGAAAATACTATTAGGACAGCTGAATTTTATTTGGGGTAATCATAGTCTCTTTAATTGCTGGCATGTGTGGAGTGTATCCAAGAAGACTGAATGCTGTAATTAAATCAAAAGGTGCTTCAACAGGGTATTAGTTTAAGGATGTGCACTCTTATGCAACCAGCTTATTGCACATTTTTTTATTTTTTTATATTTTTTCCCCTAACAGATTTGTTTTTCAGTTGAATTGCACAGATTATAGGTCATTAAAGGTGGGAAAAGTTTTGAAATGATTTATTGTGGTCTCATTTTTTTATATTACAAAAACCTGCATTTTAACAGGGATTTGTACACTTTTAATATCCACTGTATGAGATGACACAAGGGTGGAGTCATCCCAAAATGAAGTCACAGGAAAGCTTGATTGATAATCCAGTGGCGTACAACAGCGAATGTCTGTCATCCCATAATATGAAACATGTCAATGTACCTCAGAGTAATGCAATGTACATGAAGGACAGTATCTAAATTTTAGTAAAGAAGTATGTCATTACATATGACAATCATAGTGATGTTACATTGTCCTGTACATACATATGCATTTGTTGCACATGTGATGTACAGTACCATCTTTTCCAGACAGTGGATTTAAAAAAAGTTTAAATGTTGTGTTTCACATTGTTAATGCTAGTTTTCTCTAGAGATGCTTGCAAATAATACATTTTTCTCTAGATTATGTAACTAGGTAAGTAAGAGTTAGTTCACAACAACAAAAAATACACTGAACCCGCAGATATTGCCAACATTCTGGCTGACAGGTTCAGTGCAAATTTTTCCCCTCCCTCACCCCCAAAAGAAGAAATACTTATCCCAGCTGAATGTAATCTCCCTGTCATCTCAGATGTCCAGGTGAGAGCCACCCTCAGCAAAGCTAAAAACACAGCATCAATGGGACCTGACGGTATCCCGGGTTGCGTGCTATGTGAACTCCAAGAGGAGCTAAACCCGCACATAAAAATGTTATTTAACAGCCTTACTACAGGATATGTACCTGAACACTGGCGTACAGCAACAGTGGTCCCACTCCACAAAGGGGGTACCTCTACAGACCCTGGGAACTACCGCCCCATAAGCTTATCTGCAAAGCTATGGAAAGAATCATTATGGAACTCATAAACAGAGACATTGAAGACCTACTGACGCTTGACCCCACCCAGTTCGGCTTTGTAAAGGGCAGATCCTGCCTTTTGAACCTGGTTGACTTTTTTGAAACAGTCACTAGAGCCATTGATGAGGGCAAAGCAGTCCATACAGCCTACCTGGACTTGGCTAAGGCCTTCGACACAATACCCCACTCAGACATCATAGATAAGCTCAACAGCTTAAATGTAAACCCTTATGCGCTAGATGGGTTGCAAACTGGCTAAAGGACAGAACCCATAAAGTTATAATCGCTGGAGCAATGTCAGACTCAAAGCCAGTCACAAGTGGTGTCCCACAGGGATCTGTCCTGGGACCCCTCTTGTTTGGCATTTATTTCTCAGATGTTAAAGCAAACATGGGAGGGTTGTGGCTGACAAAGTTCGCAGATGACTGCAAACTAGGCGCATAGTTGATACACCAGCGGACACATACATCCTACAAAAAGGCCTCACAGAAACGGACAACTGGTGCCGGAGTCATGGCCTTAAACTAAATGCCAAAAAATGTATAGTCATCCCCTTTGGGAAAAACAAAGTACCCACAAATTATCACATAGACAGCAACCCACTGAGTATGGAAAAAGTAATCAGAGACCTAGGGACCCAAGTCGACAGCGACCTCTCATTTGACACCCACGTTGCCAAAGTGGTTAGAAAAACATTCTACCTTGCACACCTCATCATGAAGGGATTCACATCCAGATCCAAGGATGTCATTGTACCCCTATACTCCTCCCTCATCAGACCCATGATTGAGTACAATGCCCCATTTGGTATGTACCTCACCCGGCATTTGCAACAGCTGGAGAGACCACAAAAGTACCTCACCAAGAGTATCAAGGGTCTCCAACATATGTCTTATTCTGCCAGACTAAAGAAACTCCAGCTCTATTCAGTAGCATACCGCCTGCTCAGAGGTGATCTCTGCCTGATGTACAAGGCCATGTCCAATCAAGAACTGATGGACATGCTCCACCTCAAAAAATCCAAATCCATCAGAACCACAAGAGCTAAAGACTTAAACCTCGGCACAAGTATGAATAGGACATGCTGGAGGGATAGATTCATAACCCAGAGGCTTCCCATGCTCTGGAACAAGATCCCAGTTCATGTTAGGCAGAGCCGCTCACTGACTCTCTTCAAGAGAAATCTTGATGAGTGGATGGGAGATCATAAGTTTACCCCAGGGGTCACATCTGTGTCACTACCAGACAGGGGCACAGTAAACTAATTCTATTATATAAGGGGACCTTCACTGTGTCACTACTAGACAGAGGCACAGTATTCTAAATCTATTCTGTGCATTTTTGTACCATTTTATGGGGTGGCAAAAGCCACATCACTATGGCTAGGCTTACAAATGCCCCAGGGCAGATAGCCTAGTACTAAACTATTAAACTATGAAACTAAGAGGTTTGACACCTAAAATGGGAAATGTGTGTGTGTGTGTGTGTGTGTGTGTGTGTGTGTGTGTGTGTGTGTGTGTGTGTGTGTGATACTTGGTGCCATATTTACTTCCCCTGAGAAGAATACATTTAATTGTTCACACAGCTCTCTTATCCCAATGTTTATTGAAACATTCTCTATGACACACACTGATGAGGTCATCCTGACAAAAGTGCACTGTCTAACCGTTAAAAGTCAGATTTCTCCTGTGGCACTTGCAACTAATACATTTCTATCTAGATTATGTAACTACACAGGTAGGTGGTTCAGTGCCTAACATGGAAGACTTGTTTATGTGAGACTGTGTGTAACACTTGGTATTGTATCCACTTTGCCTGATAAGTAATACATTTAACTGTTCACACAGCTCCCTTATCCTGGTTTTTACTGAAACATCCTCTATAAAATACACTGATGAAGTCATCTTGACCAAAGTGCAGTCTCTTCCCTTAAGAGGCAGACTTAACCTGTGGCATCTGTGACTAATCAAGTGCTCTTCAGATTTTGTAACTAAGTAGGTAGGAGTTTTGATACCCAACATGGAAAAACGTGTATGTGTGTTTGTGTGAGACTGGGTGTAACACTTGATGCTGTAGCCACCTTTCTCTGATAAGAATCATTTTAACTGTTCACACAGCTCCCTTATCTCACTTTGTACTGTAACATCCTCTATGAAACACACTGATGAGGTCATCCTAATAAAAGTGCACTCTCTACCTTTAAGAGTCAGACTTTTACTGTGGTGCTTGCAACTGATACAGTGCTCATGAGATAGGATGTTCAGTGCTCAACATGGGAAGTTTGTGTGTGTGCTTGTGTGTGTGGTGCATAGTGCTGTATCCCCTGAAATGAATGCATTTAAATGTGCAAACAGCTCCATTTCCTACCTTTTAATGAAACACACTGATGAGGTCATCCTGACAAAAATGCACTCTTTACTCTTATGAGTCAGACATTGCCTCTGGTCTTTGCCATTAATACATTGCTTTCTACACTGAGTATTTGTGTGTGTGTGTGTGTGTGTGTGTGTGTGTGTGTGTGTGTGTGTGTGTGTGTGTGTGTGTGTGTGTGTGAGTGTGTGTGAGTGAGGCTTGGTGATCTGTCTACTTCCCCCAAAGACAATGTATCTAAATGTGCACACAGCCCCCTTGTCCCACTTTTTAATGAAATATCTTCTATGAAATACACTAATGAGGTCATCCTGACAAAAGTGTGCTCTCTATCCTTAAGTGTAATGCTTCTCCTGTGGTGTTTGGGATTAAAACAGTGCTTTCTATATTGTGTAATTAGATAGGTACGAGGTTTGGTTGTGCATGTGTGTGAGAGAGGGTGTTAACAGCTAAGTGAGCATGTGCTCAATCAACATCATCTCTGGATACACATTTAAACTTCTAGATGACTCTACCATCCCATAATCCCACTTTTCTCAACAACAACTTTCTTGCAGCACAAGGGTGTAGCTAGGCATACTGTTTGTACTCGACTGAGTACAGTTTTCTATTCATTAATTAAAGAAAACATGGCTTTTTAGGCCATACTGTGTCCATAACTGTCTAAACTAATGCTTCCAGTAAGAGTCTTACAAACTGAAAAAATATTTATTTCATGTTTTCAGAGGGAAAGTGATGCAAATGTTTAAGTGGGGGAGGGGACATTTCCATTTTTCAAATGAAAGGTGTCTTTTGGGGCAGCAATAAGAGCACACAATTACAAAATTATATTCTCTACCTACACCCCTGATACAACACACTGGTGAGGTCATTCTTTTGCAAGTGAAGTGTCTCAATTTAAATGTCAGACTTCAATGTGGTGTTTGCATTTCTTACACCATTCTCTATAACATGTAAGTAGACTTATTTATTTTATTTATTTAATGACATCTGATTACCGGTAAAGTCCATCTGGGTAAAAGCCCATTTTCAGGGAAGAAAAGCTGTGTTGGAAGATATGTTGGAAGTTTGGATACAGCAGTGCTTAACTTCTACATGTTTTTGTGTGATTACAAATGAATTAAAGACTGGTTTACACACATTTTTCAAGGGCAACTTTTACAAACCTAGATGGCTGTAAAAATCATTTTACTGGACATATCTCATTGGGAATACACTGCTGATGTCATCCTTCATAGATGCTGTAGGTCTCACTTTTGCTTAATATTCTCCTGTGGTGCTGGATGCTGATAATGTGTGTTATAGATGGTGTAAGTGAATAGGTAGGTGATTTGAGTTCATCACTGCTTAAATAGGTGAATATGATTACTGTCATATACCAATGGCCACCTCACAACCACCTTTATGTATACGTCTACTTATGAGATGGACTTACAGTGGCACACTGTTTGTTACACAAGCAAATCCTATCATCCCCAGGGAAAATATCTTTTTGGCCACACAATGATTACATAACGCTACCATAACAGCAGTATCTCACATTTGCAGTGTGAATTCTCTACTGTTGCAAGACTTTGATATTGTACCTTGAATAATGTGTAACTACAAATGTAGGATGATTGAGGCCATCTCTGAATGTGTCTTTCACCCTCATGCTGTGTATACAGTTCTTCGAATACAATGTTATTGTTTATTCAACCACTCTTTAGCATAAAGATCCAGCTAATAAACAGTGGTGATGTCCATTTATACCTCAACACATGTTGCACTTACAAGTCAGGTACTAATCTTTAGCTTGTGATCTTGAGTAGTTAGTTCACATCCAGCCATTACTGTTCAGACTACATTGTGCCAGTCCTGTTGTGAATGTCCATGTTGCTAACACTTTGTCAAGCATATTTGCTGTGTAAATATATAGATGTTGATCCCTCGTACAAAAAGCTATGATAATTTACACAATGCTATTATTCAGAGTAATGATGACATATGATTAATTTTTCCACAAAAAGCCCCACAAACAAACATAAACTTGACCGCACTTATAATAAGTAAAACATACCAGCAGTCTTCAAATAAAACTAGTTCAATTTTATTACTTAAAAAAAACAATAAAATACAACTGGTAAGTGCTTTCGTTCCTATCATGGAACTTCTTCAGACCAAGCTGTTCTAACTAAAAGCCGTAATAAATGCATTTGATTACAGTCACATGACTTAACATTAATCAATGATTTAACCCTTTCCTTTTTAGGACCACTTTGTTATTTTCCCTTTCATTCATACCAGGGAAATTACATGCATTTAATTTTATCTGCCAACAATATTGTTTCCAGTTTAATTCATCTTCTGCATCTAACCTAACATTATAATTTAACATCTGATCTATTACAGATTAGCTAAAATTAAACTCATTTATTTCCAAACTATGCTTTTGTGTTATGCTTAGCTAAGCCATTATTGGCTTCTTTAATATCTACAGCCCTTAGATGTTCAAACATCCTTTTATAAAATTCTCTACATGTTCTGCCAATATAAAAGGCTGAACAATGCCCACACAAAGCAACATAAACTAGAAAATTTGATTTACAATTATATTCATGCAGTAATGTGAAAAGAGTTCTGAGAAGTCTGAGAGTGTTAAGGGCTCCGACAATGGCCAAGCTTTCTTATGAGTTAATGGAAGCCAGGCAAGCCTTGAATGAAGCAACAGGCTTACAGTGTGTCGAGTTGCAGTTAAATGAACATAAGAAAGATTATGACTTTTTATAACAGTTTAAAAGATGTGACCTTGGCAAATAATTTTGAAGCTAAAATGGAAAAGATTTCAGATAAAATTGCTGCAGAAAATGAATTACTCAGAAAACAGAAGTTAAAAAAAGTTTCTGAGAGATAAAAAATACTATGATACTGGACTAATTCAGTATTTTGGCATTCAGGAAGTGATGTCACAGACGAGATAAACGAGCGAGTTAGAGAGCATGTTCTGGTAATGCAAGAAGGAAAGGAAACTGAAGATGAAAGATGAAGAACCACTAAAAGATTGAGGTTGAAATCTGGAAAAGCTGTAGAAATCAATAGTGAAGAAAGGTTGGATAAAAGCACAGGGGGACAAAAGAAGCGGTGGCATAGCCAGAAGGCAGCCAAGTATTCTAATCGATAGCAGGGTTTTCAAAATATGGTGGTATATCAAGATGGAGGTACAGGGAAGAAAACATGGACACAGATAGCAGTGCAAACTCCTCGTCAACAGGGTCAAAAGCTGAAATGGAAAAGATACAAACAGAGCACTTTACTTAACAGAATCAAAATTATCTGAGAAATGGGAAAAGGAGTGTTCCAAATAAATGAACATTCAGCTGATGCAAGGTACTGTTTCGAATTTATTTAAAATAGTGAATTTGTCCAGTTTTTATTTGAGCTATGAGCATCGACAGGTTTTAAGCAAAGGTTTGACTTTTGTGCACTCTGATAGGGCAGACTTAATTGGAACTATTAATGCCTTAAGGGATTATGCTAGAAAGATTAAAATGCCTGTTTCATAATAAGGACAATGTAGAAGTGAAACTCTTTAGGAAACCTAACCTATTTAATCCTAGTCTAAGGCCTGAGTTAGAAGCTTTTCTCCTAACATGTGAAAATGGTGTGAGAAATCTATTAAATACTAAGTCCAAAAATAGATTTTATAATTTGACAGTGGCAGAAAGAAATGCCTTATTTGAGTTAAAGAGTAATAGAAGTTTGTATATTATGAAAGCAGATAAAGGGAATGCTGTGATGGTTTTAGATATGAACTACTATTGCAGTGAGTTAAAAATGATGTTGAGTGATGAAAAATTCTACATTAAGGTATCTTGGGCGGAAGTGATTAAATCATATAATATGGTTGAATATGGTTGATGCCAGTATTGAGGAGTGGCTGATGGAAGGATTGATTACTGCAGAGGTGGCAGATTATTTTAGAATGTGGAGACTTAAATTAGGGAGATTTTTCAGCCTGCCCAAAGTGCGTAAAAGCTTAGATAATTCTACCTTTAGGCCCATAGTTGCCAGTGAAGGCAGTAAGATAGAATCCATGGCCATTTTTGCAGATAAAGGTCTGCAGAAGCTGGTATGTCATAGTGATTCAAATTCTTTTCAGTTTAAAAATCTTATACAAATTTAATGGATGATTCTATGATACTGGTCATGGCAGATGTTGTGTCTTTATGCGCCACCATTCCTAATGTTGAAGGGCTTGAGATAGTAAATAGAGAGATGCTTTTACCTAATCCTTTCACATGTAGAGAAATCAGGCTACTGACTGAAATCTTGGATGTTATTTTGAACTACAATGTTTTCAATTTTGATAATGAAATATATAGACAAAAGACTGGTGTTGCTATGGGGGCTGTAATGGCCCCCAGCTACACTAATGTATTTATGACTGGCTGGGGAAAAAAATTATGTTTAATTCTGTGTTTTCTAATGATGTTATATTTTATAAGCATTTTATTGATGATTTGTTTTCATTATGGAAAGGAAGTATGGAAAGATTAATTGAAATGTTAACATATTTTAAATAGTGTTTCTAGTTATTTAAAAATTGTGTATAATATTAGGATAAGATTAATTTTTTGGATCTGGTAGTTTATAAATCTGCCAACAATTTAAAAGTTAGGATTTTGAAAAAAAGAGCTACAAAGCAACAGCAACCTATATTATAGTAGTATGCATAAGAAAAATCTTAAGAGAAATATAGTTAAAGGACAGTTTTTGAGACTAAGTTAGTTAACAGAAGATATGCATTTTTTAATGTAGAATGTGAGCAGTTGGAAAAAAAGATTTTGGAGCAGGGGATAACCAAATAATATAATACAAGAGGTTAAGAATGAGGTTAGAAGTATAACAGAAGTTGGTACCCTAAACAAAAAAAACAGTTTTGAATGAATGGAAAACAAAGGACTATCCGTTAGCTTATTTATTACAAAATTCAGTAGATGACGCCAGCATTAAGCAGATAATTAGAAATAACTGGAGATTTCTTACAAATTTTGCAGATATACAGAATATTATTGAAGATAATCCAGTAAAAGAGGGAAGAATTTAAAATAATATTTTTGTAAGAATAATTTTATGAGCAAAGAGTTAGAGGTCAGATAATGGATGTTAAAATGTGGTAGTTGTAAGTTTTGTCAATTTGTTCTTGAAGTGAAGATAACAGCAAGAAATTATAATATTAAATTGCTACATGAATCTAATCGTAAATCAAAATTTGTAGTTTATGTTGCTTTGTGCAGGCATTGTTCAATATTTTATATTGGCAGAATGTGCAGAGGATTTTATAAAATGATATATAAACATCTAAGGGCTGTAGATATTGAAGATGCCAATAATGGCTTAGCTAAACAGTAATACAAAAGCATAGTTTGGAAATAAAGTTAATTTTAGGTTCTCTGTAATAGATCAGGTATTAAATTATAATGTTAGGTTAGATGCTGAAGATGAATTAAACTGGAAAGAATATTGTTGGCAGATAATTAATTTTATTTATTTATTTATTTAACATTTGTTTACTGTGAAAGTCCAACTGGACACAGGTCCATTGTCAGCGGAGGCCCAGGGAGAAAAGCTCCAGCAATATGAAAAACAAACATTATACCACAAAAAAAATTACAGAGTACAGCAGTGAAACTACACATTGCAAAATATAAATAACTGAAAGAGATGACGCCTTAGCAATTTTAACAAAATCAAAAAGAATACGGTATTTTACAAACTAAACTAGCATATATAATAAAAAGCACAGTATGATATTTTTGAGGAAGACTTGAAATGATTTGAGGTAACAGAGTAGCATATATATATATATATATATATATATATATATATATATATATATATATATATTAGAAAGCACAGTATGATATTTTTGAGGAAGACTTGAAATGATCTGAAGTAATAGAGTAAGTATATATAGGAAAGGAAGTAGGCATAATAGGATAGTATTGTAAAGTGTAGATCTAAAGAAAGTCAGAGGGTGTGTATAAAGAGTGGAGAATATAGAGTTAGTCAGGTGGGTAGCAAGAGCAAAGCCAGACTTTTATAAGTGAGTAAATAGAAGTTTTTAAATTGTACTATGATGCACATGGAAGTGATGGAAGTGGGTAGTTTATTCTGTATTTTAGGAATAATGTTAGAGAATAAGGTTTCTCCGGCTGACTTGTTAGCTTTGTTGGATTTAACTAGGAGTTTGTCATTGGAACAGAGTGTTCTACTGGTGGTGTATAGTTGTATGAGATCTTGAAGGACTGGGGTTTTATCTGGTTCTTTGAGTATTTTATGGGTGAAGGTTAGTTGCTTGAATTGGAGGAGCTGAGGAAGTTCTAGCCTGTTTAGTTGCTTAAGGGCTGTGTAGTGGTGTGTTTTGTAGGGTGTGTGTGTAGAGAATTTGGCTGTGTTACTGTAACATGAGTCTAGTTTAGTAAGGTCTGATTTGCGTAGGTTGGCTAGTATAGGGGAGGCGTAGAGTAGGGGTGACAGGCAGTGTGTCCGGGCAATGGTAGCTTTTGTAGATCTGGTTAAAAATTTCTTGTTTCTGTAAAGGAGGCCTTATTTTTTATGAACTTTTTTGATAGTTTGGGCTATGTGGATATCAAATTTTAGATTGTTGTCAGTTTTGACCCCTAGCAGTTTGGTATGTGTCACAGGGGTGATGACAGTTTTGTTTTTGGACTATAGGGTGAAAACTGGGATTATTGTAGGTGTTCATGAGGGGGTAGAAGAGGAGGAGTTTGGTTTTATTTGGGTTTAGAATGAGTTGAGAATTAGTAAGCCAGGATTTTACTGATAGAAATGAGTTCTGGGTTATGGTGCGGATGTCCTCTATGGTGGGAGCAGAGCATATGAGGGTAGAGTCATCTGCATATTATATCACAGATGCTTGGTGAGTGGAGGTGTGGAGTTGGTTGGTAAAGAGGGAGAACAATAGTGGTCTTAAGATTGAGCCTTGTGAGACACCTAGAGAGACTGGGAGTAGAGTGGACAGGTGATGTTGCCACAGTGCAGCCTGTGTTGGTCTGATAGGTAGTTTTAGAACCAGGTAACAGTGGAAGCACTAAGGTTTAGGGAGCAGAGGACTTTGATCAGTTTGTTCTGGTTTACCATATCGAATGCTTTGGACAGGTCTAGAAATATGGTGGATACGAACTTCCCTGAATTTCTAAGTTGGTTGATTGTATTAGTAAAGGATATGAGAGCTGTAGTTGTACTATGATGGGGGCGAAATCCATGTTGTGTGATTGATAATAGATTGTGGGTGTTAAGGTAGTTCATGAGTTGAATATAGACCACCCTCTCTAGGATTTTGGATAGGGGTGATAGAATAGTGTTTGGACAGTAGTTGCTAAAATCGATTGAGTTACCTCCTTTGTGAAGGGGTATTGTATGTGATTTTTCTCCAAATAGCAAGTACTATGCACTCTAACGTAGATATGTTTATGAGTATTGCTACTGGGTAAGCTATTCCATCAGCAGCTACTTTCAGAAATTTGGCTGGTAGTGTGTCTGTGGCTAAGGTAGTTGGTTTCAGTTTGAGCAGTAGTTTTTTTACAGTATTTACTGTTACTTGTTGTAGTGTAAATAGACTGAGGTTGTTTTGAGAGTGTTTACTGAGATGGGAAGTTATTAGGGCATGGCTATTGGAGTTATTTGTATTGGCTAGGGCTAGCATTGTTTCTGTAAAATAAGTATTACATTGTGTTGCTATGTTTTCAGGGTTAGTGGTAGAGGTTGGAATGGGTGTAGAGTTTTTTTCCTGGAGATAGTATGTTATTAACTGCAGCCCAGAATTTCTGTGGGTTATTATGGCATTTTTCTTGAATATTGTGGCAATAATTTTGTCCTG